>NW_027466225.1:0-71462 GCF_046127955.1 Nelusetta ayraudi
GATGATAAAAACCTATCTTTGTAATATTTTTTATATGTGGAACAAAGGTGAGCTCAGAATCAAAAACAACGCCCAGATTCTTTACAAATTGCGAGGGTTTAAAATCCCCACGTTTTGGTAAAAGTTCCTCTCTCCGGCCTTCAGGACCAATAACTAAAACCTCAGTTTTGTCCTGGTTAAGCTGTAGGAAATTCTCTGCCATCCATGATTTGATATCTAAAATACAGTTTAAAAGGGCATCAATTGGTGCTGTGTCATCAGGAGACACGGCAATTGATTTGTGTATCATCAGCATAGCTGTGGAAGCTGATGCCGTTTTTCCTTACGACGTCCCCCAAGGGAAGCATGTACAGATTAAAAAGAACCGGACCTAAAATTGACCCTTGGGGGACCCCACATCTAATTTCATGCATTCTGGAGGAGCACGTATCCATACTTACAAAGAAACATCGATCTGTGAGATAAGAACGAAACCAGTTAAAAACAGTACCTGACAGGCCCACCAGGTTTCTGAGTCTATTTAATAAAATATGGTGATCTACTGTATCAAAAGCAGCGCTTTGATCCAGTAGCACCAAGACTGTCAGCTTCTGAGAGTCTGCGTTACACCTGAAATCATTGACGATCTTTAAAAGGGCTGTCTCAGGACTGTGGTTCTTTCTAAAACCAGATTGATAATTCTCTAAAATATTGTTTGTATTTAAAAAGTAATTTACTTGGTTAAAAAACAGTTTTTCTAAAATCTTACTTAAAAATGGTAAGTTGGATACAGGTCGGTAGTTATTAAAAATGTTTGGATCCAAGTTGCTCCTCTTCAAAAGGGGCCTCACCACCGCCGTTCTAGAGGCAGCAGGGAAAACACCCGTCTGAAGAGAGCAATTGACAATATATAAAATCTGCTCCTCAAAGAACCCATAAAGTGACTTTAAGAGTGACGTGGGAATTGGGTCTAAAAGGCAGGCTGTGGGCTTTACTTGGGAGAAAACTCGACCAAGTGTCCTTGCATCAACTAGAGCAAAACTCTCCAGTGTTTCCTCACATAAAAGTGGTTGTCCAGATGTGTAGAAAAATTGATTTTGATTAATTAAAATACTGGACCTAATGACATCAATTTTACTTACAAAGTGGTCTGCAAAATCCTCACAGAGGGCATCTGTTGGTGTCTGTACGTCCTGATTAAAATTTGTATTGGTTAAAAGATTGAAGGTACAGAAAAGAAATCAAGGGTTTTTGCTGTTGTTTGTGATGAGGTTGGAGAAATGGGTTATTCTTGCCTGTTTGACAGTTTTATTGTAAGATTTGAGTAGATGACGAAATGTTTCATAATGGACAGTGTTACGAGAGTTAACCACTAGATGGCAGCCAAGTTCCATGCAATATGCAGAGACATCTAGTGCGAGTTGATGACGTTGGCTTCCGGGTGTTTTACCTGATGAGCACTGTTCTAACCATAGATATATACAGAAGGCGAGATGTCTTATCCGCGCTGCTGGCCAATGGAATCGAACGTCCGCACTGGCGGCCATCTTGCCACAGTCACCTCGCTCCGCCCCTCTCACTCATAACTATGTATTCTTATTGTGCATGTTCTTTTAAATAGCCCTAAATTGCTCTATTTTCAACCAAATTTCGAGCGGTTTAGTTTGTTACAAAGGTTATAAGCATAGTTATGATACTGCATACTTATTAATGATTTATAACCATAGGCTTTCATGTGAAAATAGCAAAAACACGCACACACCCATATTTAATAAAAACATATATGCTAAACGCTAAACTAAACAAACCAGCTCTAAATCGTAACATTAATCAAACAGCTCCAACAATATCTTACAGATGAAATGTGATCCTACAAGCTTTTGTTTGTGGACAGCGACGATTGCTGCATCCATAAGCGGCACAGAAGTTCGGCATTTTTTCAGTCACCGATTTCCTGTAGAAACCATAATGCATGATGCTCTAACAAGGCAATCCAATTGTAAATCATTTGCGAATTAAGTTAAATGATATAGAAAAAAAGCTATTCTGTCTCTCCATATGTCAAATTGCTTGTTTTATTTACACCTACCAATCCTAATCCCTTTTATCACAACAAGAAAAAAGACAGCCTGTAATCTCAGGTTGTCACCGTTCGACTCTGAATCAAACAGGTGGGGGATGAGATATCAGCAGCTCTAGTTCATTGATCACCGTGTCTCTGCTGCATGAACTGATGAGACTGCGTTCATGCAGCAGCAACGTTATAGGAAACGCACCTCAGCGAATAACTACAACCGACACCACAAATATTGTATGTGAACAAAATACTAGTTTGTCCTGAAATAGCTGTTGGCTAAACTTAACTTAAGAAATGAAAATCTTAGTGGTCTCAGTCGTATTAACTTGTGCAGATAGGCTGCCATAGCACCATTGTGTTTTTTTTCTAATAGAAAGCTGCACTCTCAACATGTTCAACCATCCAGAATTATTGCTACGTTATGAACGTTTGTAAGAAAGCAAACCGTGTGCAAAGCCGTCAAGTTTTCAGCGAGATCAGAGTGTTAATGTTTGTTCAGATCACTCACGTTCCCTCACATTCACTACATCAGACCGTGACTGCCTGACTGTGGAAAGATGGCGGCCAGTGCGGACGTTGGATTCTGCGCCGTGAGACATCTAGCCTTCTGTATATATCTATGGTTATAACTAGCGGCCATACAATAAAAGTAGCGTATCTACAAAGATTGCATGACTGTATAAAAGAAAGAACGAAACATGGTGTCAGAAGCGGAAACTTAACGCCGCGGCTGAAGACAGAACAACAAGGCGCTGTAAAGGCTGGACGTTTTTTCAATGGAGCTAAACTGCTAAGCTAATACCTGACGAACCATGGCTTTTTCGATTCCTGTACCAGACGCAATGGACATGAAGGGCGACGTATATAACAACTGGACATTCTTTAGAGCACAATGGGAAAACTATGAGATAACAACGGAACTGGACAAAAAAGAAGCAAAAGTAAGAGTAGCCACCCTGCTTACAGTAATGGGCAAAGAATGTCACATAATACAAAGACATCTTCACATGTCAGCGGAGGACAGAGACAATCCACAGAAGAATCTGGATGCACTACAAAAACACTTTGAACCTTCCAGAAATGTAATCTACGAGTGCTACGTATTTAACACTGCACAGCAGAGTCAACATGAGTCAACAGAGCAATATGTTGCAAACCTGAGAAAGCTAGCAGACAAATGTGAATTTGGTCCCCTGCGAGATGAATTGATCCGTGACAGATTAGTGCTTGTGACTAAAAATGCAAGTACACAAGCACTCATGTTACGTGAATCAGAACTCACACTTGCCAAAGCAATAGACATGTTTAGAGTCAGCGAACTAGCACAAATTCAAAATAAGATAATAACTGGTGTGGAACAGGAGAATGTACACTTTGCACATGACAAACGCTCAGAGATGCGCCCCTCATTTGCACCTCAGCATAATTACAAAGAGCATATGGGACATGCAAACAAAGATAAACGCCCAAATAATAACCTCTGTCGTTACTGTGGAGCAGTGCATGACAGAATGAAATGCCCTGCATTTGGCGTCATCTGCAAAGCCTGTGGAAAGAAAAACCACTTGCCACTGCAAGAGTGTGCAAACAAGCCCAGCGCAAGACACGGGTGAACTTTCTTGGAGAAGACAGAGTAGAGGAGGAAGAAGAAATGGAAGAGGTGTGGTTCCTATCAAACATAAACGCTATGGAACAGGGAAACGAGAAATGGCTTGTCAACCTCAAAGTAACACCGTACATGACTGAACCAGTATCATATGACCCTAGCCATACAATCACATGTCAATTGGACACAGGAGCCACAACCAACGCCATAAGCTTCAGAGATCTACAGCTCATCACACAAGATGGTAATCCAGACATACCAGCCAGCAAAGCCACCATTAAACTGTATGATGGGTCACAAGTGAAACTAGCTGGGTTGTGTCACGTCAAAGCTGACCATGATGGACAAACACACGACCTGAAGTTTCAAGTTATACACACGTCACAAATGCCTCTGCTTTCTGCAAAAACATGCAAAAGACTCAACTTGCTATTTCATACACCACACAGATATGTCATCTACAGCGGTCTCACGCAGCACAACAGGGACAGATATGCATTTCACAACCACCACAGAGGACATCATCTCAAAATACAACAACGTGTTTGAAGGCCTTGGCTGTCTTCCTGGTGAACTACACCTCGAGGTGGACCCCGACATTAGGCCTGTGCATCAGGTGCCACGACGAATTCCCATTCTGCTCAAACACAAAGTCACTGAAGCCATACGATCCATGGAGAAGAATGGCATCATCAAAAGAGTCACAGAGCCAACACAATGGATCAGCAACATGGTTGTCATAGAAAAGCCAGGAAAGCTGTGCACCTGCATTGATCCCAGCGCACTCAATAAAGCTCTACGGCGGTCACACTACCAGATGCCAACAATAGAGGAGATACTCCCAGACATTGCAAAAGCAAAAGTATTCTCCGTGCTTGATGCCAAAGATGGCTACTGGCAAGTCAAACTTGAAGAAGAGAGCAGTTATCTGACCACCTTTTGGACCCCGCTTGGCAGATTTGGGTGGCTAAGGATGCCTTTCGGCATAAAACCAGCTGCAGAAGAATATCAACGCAGGCAACATGAGGTGTTGCAAGGCCTGACCGGTGTAAGTGTCATTGCAGACGACATTCTTCTCTACGGCTGTGGAGACACTTCAGAAGAGGCACTAACTGACCATGACAGAAACCTGACTGCCTTGCTGCAGAGGGCCAGGGAGGTCAATCTAAAGCTCAATAAAAAGAAGCTGAAACTAAAACTATCCAGTGTCCAATACATGGGACATCTTCTCACCACAGAGGGCCTTCGCCCTGACCCAGAGAAGGTGGCAGCGTTTCAACACATGCAAACACCCACTGATGTTAAATCGCTACAGAGATTCCTGGGGTTTGTAAATTATCTTGCCAAATTTCTTCCTCATCTCTCAGATGTGTGCGAGCCTCTCCAACGCCTGACAGATAAGGACGTGGAGTGGACATGGCTATCACAACATGAATCTGCCGTTGACACTGTGAAGCAATTAATCACATGCCACCCAGTACTCAAGTACTACAACCTGCAGGAAGAAGTCACACTACAGTGTGACGCCAGCGAGACAGGCCTAGGTGCAGCTCTTCTCCAGAATGGGCAACCTGTTGCATTCGCCGACTGAACAGAGATATGCGCAAAGGTGGTGTACAAGCAAGGGAAGGATCTTCATGTGGCAGATTTTCTGTCGAGGACTTAACAGCCAAACACACAGCATGCCCACATGCAAACACCTGCCACCATCTATGCCATGGGCCTCACCACCGAAGACCTACAACGAGTCGACCACCTCGCAGACAGGAATATTTCAACAGCTACACTGGAGTCCATTAGAACTGCCACAATCAAAGATCCACTATGTTGTGCACTGCAGACTTACATATTGAAAGGGTGGCCCACAGCTACACAAGCAGTAGCTCCAGAACTGCGACCTTTCTACTACTCTGACGACTGGGAACTAGATGAACTTTCAGACACAACTAGTGATGTTCTCTCTGACACGGGGCTTCGAACCACGCCCCACAACTCGGTAGGGTTTTTTTCTGAAGCACTGCTCCGGAGCTTGCTTCAAATCACGTGACTGATGACGTTTGAACCACTTCACTGCTTCATTCAGACTGAATCAGCTGGCTGGTTTGGTTCAGTGGGCGAGGCTTTGAAAGACTGGCAGGTCTCAGTTGAGTTTAAAATGGATGAAACGGCGCAATGCGTTGCCTATCTGGTCGATACCTTTTGGATTGATTTGATCAGCTTTCGTATTGCTTTCGGTTTGCTTTCTTATTGCTCTGCAACGGAACCAACCAGGAAGAGATCTCAAGTCTGGGAGCATTTTGAAATCGTGCCGCCGAACAAGGTCATTTGTTGCAAGCGTATTACTCAACTTATTCATACAATAACAAATAAAAGCCCTGAAAATGCTGAGTCAGCTGTGCGCCGGTTAAAATCTGAGTGTGCAGCATTGTTGCGGAATGTACCGCATGAAGAGGAGCCGCCATCTACTTCGAGAGCACAGCCAGAACCAGCTGCATCTTCCCAAGGTACAAAAATTATAGAATTTGGATCAATAGACTTTATTTGTATTTTTTCATGTACAGACTAAACTTTATCTAATGTTTCATTTTCAGCCATTGACCTGTGGAAGCTGTTGGACCGGGACGCTGAAGAAGCGAGGGCATCCAGCAATGCTACTGCTGATGCCATAGTGGAGGTGCAGTGTTATCACAGGACCCTCTGGTGTACTGGATGACACACAAAGCTGTATACCCAAACCTATACAAGCTAGCAAATGAGTACCTGCCTGGCAAAACCAGCATCCTCTGTGCCCTGCGAGAGGGTGTTTTCGAAATCTGGGGAAATGGTTTCCGAAAAGAGAAACACCCAAGCACCTTAAGCCCATACACCCCATCTGTACATAAAATATATAGAAAAAAGATATATATATAAATATACATATACAGAAATATATAACTATCGAGCACATAGTTGGTGACAGGAGGGAAGGGGCTTCAGAACTAGAACGGGCTCCAGTGTTGACTGATGTGCCAAGTGTCCCCCAATCTGGACATTTAGGCCTCAAGCAGACCAGAACCAGATCCAACATAAAACCTCCTGAGAGGTACCGCAAAGACTTTGTTGTTTAAACTTTCTGAAGAAGGAATGTCATCTCTTGTTTATTTCTGTGCCACTTTGTTCATGTGGACTGTTCATTTTTTTCTAATGTTTAGGAGAGTGAACTAGTCATTTCTGTTTAACCTGTAGCCAGCTATTGTTGTTGCTGGCCACGTAACTCTCATCCGGTCACTATTGTCCATTTTCAACTGCTTTCTTTCCATATGTTAAAGGAGATGTTACGAAAGTTAACCACTAGATGGCAGCCAAGTTCCATGCAATATGCAGAGACATCTGGTGCGAGTTGATGACGTTGGCTTCCGGGTGTTTTACCTGATGAGCACTGTTATAACTTGCGGCCATACAATAAAAGTAGCGTATCTACAAAGATTGCCTGACTGTATAAAAGAAAGAACGAAACAAGGACAGGAGTTGGGGAAAGAACACCTCACCCCATCAACAACCACAGAATCAACGAGGCAAACGTCCCTGTCACTGTCCCGCCACAAGGGGCGAAACGTCAATGAATGGTAGTTCATGGTTGATGACCCTGCAGCTGACCCGTGGGCACCGAAAGAAGTGCGACAGGCAGCAATGCCAAGCAGGAAATGTCTCCTACCTGTACATTTACAGTAAGTCATAAAATAGCTATATTGCATTTATTTTTCAGTGTTTTAAGAGTCCTTTCATTAAAAAGCTAAATACCATGAAGACACATATTTTGTGGAAACACACCCACTCCCACATTCAGGTGGAGGTCCTCCACCCCCGCGAGATGTCCCGGTGTTGAAACTGTAGGAGGCGGCGACTCTCACTGGAAGTGTCGGGACTGTTCTTCGCTGTAGGGGAGCGCTCCTCGTGGAGCAACTCTACTTCCGGTGTAGGGAATGCGTTATGCAGCGTTTTCTTGCTTTGCATCGCTCCTCTGATGAAGTGAATGTTTTTATGTCCTGCAGCGTGTTGTTTTTTTGTTTTGTTTTTTTGCGTTTGCACCACGATCCTTTTTTTGTACCGTTTTAAACTTGTATTTGTGTTTGTGACTTTGCGTCGTTTCCGTGCTCAAATACGCGATTGTCCCGTATTTGGCAACTAAAAAAGCTGTCCCGTAATGAACTGAGACGTGACGCACTTGACTTTGTCTCCACTCCGCCGCTCCGGCAACCCCAGTGTCCACGCTGAGAACTCTGTCCTCCGCAGTTCTTGGCATTTCGGCTCGCATTCCCAGAGGTGGGCAATGGGCATTCATTGGATCAGGACTAGGTTGACAAGATGGCCGCCATGAGGCACACTCAGCACACTCGGCTCTGACCTATATTGCTACGCCGCGGTTTGTACCTCCACCCTGAGCACAAATACCATCCAGAGTTTTTACCAGAGACTAATATAACAGAGCACCAACAGTTGCTCACATTCTGTTCCACTCCTGGACACCGGAGTATCTGCAGATACCTGGCAAAGTTTTATCCAGGATACGTTTTCACCTCAACGGGCCCAGAAATGGGCCCGCGCTGGTAAGTTTCGCTGTTTGCCGGACCTAAACCCACTCTGATCTAAGACAACAACACGCAGCGGACTCCTCTTTGGAGTCCTCGCGTGTAAGTTTTCCACTGCGGCCTACAGCCATAAACACCAGTAAAAGAGCTACGAGCTACGCCGTTTTGCACTACACTGTTGCTGCCGGAGTTTCTTTTCTGGTTTCCAGATTGTCCCGCCTGCCCCCCGCATGGCTCCACTTACCTCCCCACACGAGTGTGACAGCTGTATCCACAAATCGCAGAAGATCGCGGAGCTGGAGCAGCGTATCTCCAACCTCTACTGGATCAGGGATGAAGAGATGAGGCTGGATTCTGTTGTTAGCCTGGGTCCTACTGGTCCCGATTCAGTCGGACTCGCGGATCTGGATTCAACCATCCCGATGCTCGGTCCCGGTTCCATGGACACAGATCCCGGGCTCACTGGCTCAGCTCCGGCTGAGAGATCGGCCCTAGCTCCCCAGCTCCGCGCCGACGAACCGCCTGCCGCAACGACACCTGGGCTAGCGTCTTCAATTCCACCACTTAATTCCATCCGGGAGGATACGTGGCTGGTGCAGGGGGCTAAGCCTAAATGGCTGAGCGGCAGTGCGAGGGCAGCTTTCACTTTTAGCCCCAATCCGAGGCGCCGAGCTAACAGCTCCACTCCCAACCAACAGCCCTGGTCCACAGTGCTGGGAGGGCGGCGGACGCGACCCAGTCCGTTACCTGCTCCGCCTTGTGAGCTTCAGATGGACAACAAATATGACAACTTGAGTGTTGAGGACTTCCCTCCCCTCCAAAATGACCATCTCGCCTCCTCTCTGACTGGTCCACTGCCAGCGGCCCGGGCTGTTGGGTCGTCTGCGCTGGAACCTCCAGTCAGGTCCGCAACCTCCACCTCTCGGCGCAGGTTGGTGAAGGAGGCTGCTCTCAGGGCGGGACGACGTTCTGGTGGCGCTCTGGGTCTTGAAGAGTCGTGCGGGACCCCAGCCTCCGCCGATGATGTGACACTGTGGCACCAGCGCTCGGCCCCTCATCCTCAGCCACTGTTTGCCCCAACCACCGCCATCATTGGTAGCTCCATAATTAGAAACGTCCGTTTCTTCAATGCCACCACTCATTGTTTTCCAGGAGCCACCGTCAATGACATTAAAAACAAACTCCCGGACTTGTTGCAGTCGTTCCCACACTCCATTAAACGTTTGGTCCTGCACGTTGGAGCCAATGATGTGCGTCGTCGGGAATCCGAGCTGCTAAAGTGTCACTTTAACGATCTGTTTGTGGCCCTGAAGAATTGCGGGATGTCAATCTTCATCAGCGGTCCTCTCCCGACACTTGGCCTCGGAGCAGAGCGGTTCAGTCGACTCCTGCAACTTCATTCCTGGCTCCGCGCCGCCTGCACCACCATTGGTTTTAACTTCATTGACAATTTTAATTTATTCTGGAATCGCCCGTCGTTTTACCGTCATGATGGACTTCACCCAAACAAATTAGGTAGCCGCACGTTAACCTCAAACATCCACTACACCATACAATCAGCGTCTCTCACACCTGCGTGACTGTCTTCGCATCACACCCCCTGCTCAGTGCCGACCACTTCCTCTACGGAGCACCCTGTGGACATTGCCTCCTGCAGCGCCTCCCACAGGGCACGCTTCCCTAGTGCTGATAGGACTGAGCTTGCTACTGCTGTTCCACCAACACCTGCTCCCATACCTGTAATAATGAATCATCGACCATATGAACGCAACAAACACATAACCCACAACCGCACAACCCACGCTACAGGCAGACTTTCCCCCGAGACATACAGACAATTTGGTTTTATCAGAAGCAATCTTTTATATCCACGCATTTTATCTCCCCATGGTCACGCGCGCACGTCTGGCACGACCATTAACCTGGCCGTGCTGAACGTGCGCTCCCTTTTAAACAAATCTTTTATCATAAATGAATTGATTTTAGATAATAAGTTAGATGGTATGCTTTTAACAGAGACATGGCTTGGCACAGAGGCTCCAGCTGTCCTCACCGAGGCTTGCCCACCAAATTTTAGCTTTTTATTTTCTATCAGGGGATGTAAGAGAGGAGGTGGACCTGCATCAATTTTTAAAAACAATTTAATGTCAAAGGAAGTTTCTTTTAACAGTTACTCATCATTTGAGTACCATGCTTTTGTTTTTAGCAGTCCACCAATTATTTGCATTAATGTATACAGACCCCCGCATTACTCAACTGCTTTTATCAGTGAGCTCTCCGACCTTTTATCAATCACACTGACAACTTATGATAGAATTTTAATAACTGGCGATTTTAACTTGCACATCGACAACAACTCTGACCCACTGTCAAGAGAGTTTTTACACCTTTTAAACTGCATGAATTTTAACCAGCACGTCACACGGCCTACTCACAACAGGGGACACACCCTGGACCTAGTCATAACCTATGGCTTGTCCACTGGTGTGTCCTCTGTTGTTGATCTGGCCGTGTCCGACCATTATTGTGTGTATTTTAACATTGCCAGTTTTAACCAACAGGAAGCCCCGGTGAGAACAGTGAGGAAACGCTGCCTTACCTCTGAGGTGGCTGCAAATTTTATTGAGGTTTTAAAATGCACTCCTGCTGAAATTTTACCTGCACCCTGTGATTTTATTGTTGAAAATTTTAATAGCAAACTTAAATCCACATTAGACTCTGTGGCCCCACTTTTAACAAAAACTGTTAAACCAAAACAGCTTTTATCCCCGTGGAGACATAAACCAGAGATTTTAAAATCAAAAAGACAATGCAGGAGTGCAGAGAGAAGGTGGAGAAAAAGCAAACTCACCGTTCATTATGAAGTTCTTCGTGAACAACTAAAATGTCACAATAATACAATCAAACAGGCAAGAATCTCCCATTTTTCAAAACTTATCATAGAAAACAAAAATAATTCAAAGTATCTTTTCTCCACCTTCAACCTTTTAACTAATAATAATCTTAAAAAATCCCCAGAGATGCCGTCTGACGCTCTCTGCGAGAACTTTGCAGGCCACTTCAGAGGTAAAATCGATGGCATCAGGTCCAGTCTTTTAGCGCATCAGAATGTATCTTTTAATACATCTGGACTGTCATTTTTATCCAAGGAAACACTGGAGAGTTTTGCCCTGGTTGATGCAAGGACACTTGGTCGAGTTTTCTCCCAGGTAAACCCAACAACCTGCCTTTTAGATCCAATTCCCACATCACTTTTAAAGACATTTTATGGATTCTTTGAGGAACAGATTTTATACATCGTAAATTACTCTCTTCAGACGGGTGTCTTCCCTGCTGCCTTTAAAACGGCAGTGGTGAGGCCCCTTCTGAAGAAGAGCAATTTAGACCAAACTATTCTTGACAATTACAGACCTGTATCCAACTTGCCATTTTTAAGTAAGATTTTAGAAAAAATTGCTTTTAACCAATTAAATTATTTTTTAAGTATAAACAACATCTTAGAGAAATATCAGTCTGGATTTAGGATGAACCACAGCACGAGACAGCCCTCGTAAAGATTTTAAATGATATGAGGTGTAATGCGGACTCAAATAAACTCACAGTCCTGGTGCTACTGGATCTAAGCGCTGCCTTCGATACAGTAGATCACCACATTTTATTAAACAGACTCAGAAACCTGGTGGGCCTCTCTGGTGCTGTTCTTAACTGGTTTTGTTCTTACCTCACAGATCGCTATTTCTTCGTAAGTTTGGATGCGTGTTCCTCCGGAAAACATAAAATTAAGTGTGGGGTTCCCCAAGGGTCAATTTTAGGTCCAGTACTTTTTAATCTTTACATGCTTCGCCTTGGGGGTGTCATCAGGAGACACAGCGTCACCTTCCACTCTTATGCTGATGATACACAGCTTTACATTGCTGTGTCTCCTGATGACACAGGGCCTATTGATACCCTTTTAAAATGTATTTTAGATATTAAGTCATGGATGGCAGCGAATTTCCTACAGCTCAACCAGGACAAAACTGAGGTTTTAGTTATTGGTCCTGAAGGCAAGAGAGAGAAACTTTTACCAAAACTTCATCATTTTAAACCAACACAATCTGTAAAGAACCTGGGCGTCATTTTTGACTCTGAGCTTAGTTTTATTGCGCATATTAAAAACGTCACAAGGACGGGTTTTTATCATCTTAAGAACATAGCTAGAGTCCGCCCGTTTCTCTCCCAGGCAGACACAGAGGTGCTGATGCATGCTTTTATTTCTTGTCGGATAGACTACTGCAATGCCCTGCTCTCTGGTCTACCGAAAAAAAAACTATCTGTAACTTACAGGTACTTCAGAACTCAGCCGCTCGTGTGCTTACTAGGACCAGGGGGCGGGATCACATTACTCCAGTTTTAAAATCACTGCATTGGCTCCCTGTGCGATTCAGGATCGACTTTAAAGTGCTTTTATTAGTTTTCAAGTGTCTTAACGGTCTTGGACCATCTTATTTATCAGATATGCTTTTATCTTATCAGCCCTCGCGGATCTTGAGGTCCTCTGGAACCGGCCTATTAATTGTTCCAAGTGTTCGGACCAGAACCCATGGAGAGGCTGCGTTCAGCCACTTCGGTCCGAAACTTTGGAACAGCCTGCCAGAGGGAATCAGGACTGCAGAGACTGTTGATGTTTTTAAGGGGAGGCTTAAGACTCACCTTTTTAGTTTGGCTTTTAAGTGATTTATTTAATTTGTATTTTACTTGTCTTGCTTTTTAGCTTTAAAGCTTTTAGGATTATTGAATATTTTATCTTATTTTTATCTTTACTATCTTATTTCCTGTATATCTTTTTACTTTTTACAATCTTATAGTTTTTTAGTTTAGTTTAGTTTATATTATTTATTTTATTTCTTATTTATTTTCATTATTGTTACTATTATTATTCTTTTAACTTCCTTTTCCTGTATTGTTTTTAGCTCCAGTGTTTCCTTGTAGGGGGCCTGCTCACTGGGAGGGGTCTCATCGTTCTAGGGACCCTCTCGGTATGGATGATCCCCGTGGGTGGCTGTTTCCTACTACAGGTCTCTCAGTGCCTTGCCATTTCAATTTTTATTGTGCTGATTGACTGACATTTTTTTGTGTGTGTTTGTATGTGCGCGTGTGTGTGTGTGTGTGTGTGTGTGTGGGGGGGGGGGGGGGGGCGGGGGGGCGGGGGGGGGGGTGGTAACCTGTATGTGATTTGGGAGGACATGGGTGGATGGTATTTGCTCTATTTTTCTTTTATCTTCACTGATATTTGATTTTAATTTCTGTTAAGCACCTTGAGTTGCAAGCCTTTGTATGAAAGGTGCTATATAAATAAAATTTGATTGATTGATTGATTGATTGCTGAATGTTTTAAAAAGCTTCTGGCGCGTGGTGGTGGGGTTTAAAGCGGGTGCACTGGGCTTGGACATTAGCGCAGCCGGAGGAAGAACCCTGGTTGCAGGTGCCCGTTCATCGGCAGGTGGTGCTGTGTGTGCGTGATGGTTGTGCGTTCACCGCTTGGCTGTTAAAGCCTGGAAACTTTCTCTGCCTTTTGGACTCATACGGTGCAGCTGGAAGGAAAAAAAAAAAAAATCATCATTCTGAAGGCGTAGCGGTGCGCCGCCTAATAAAAGCTCTAAAATTATTAATTAATACGTTTCTGTTGAATTTTATTTTATGTGCTACATAGATTTCCTTGTGCGCTGAGAATGTGCAAGCAGTGCGCGATTGCGCAAGCAAGCAGCTTAGAGGGAACATTGGTTATGATGCAATAAAGTAAATACACTGTGAGTCAGTAAAGTACCCGTTCTCTACTTGTTCTGTAAAATAGTGGTGTGTGTGTGTGTGTGTGTGTGTGTGTGTGTGTGTGTGTGTGTGTGTGTGTGTGTGTGTGTGTGTGTGTGTGTGTGTGTGTGCCAGATAAATATCAGCTGTTTCCCACATTGACTGATGTGCTTTTGAAACTTTGATCTTGTCTTCATGGTGTTGACTTTCTAAATGTCTGTGGTGAATACATGGAGATCTTGACAGAAGAGAAATCTACCAACAAGCAGAGACTTTATCTGGATTGTCTTGTTGCTTTATTGCTTCAATTCAACAGTTGATCATTGACTTGACATTGTTATGCAGTATAGACTGATGGTATATTTCATGACTTATTGATTGACTGTTGTCACATTGAGCCAACAAGCAGAATCAAAAGACAAAATTCTCTCACAATATTTACATGCATTCATCTGATTGTTGACAAACGGATCAACAGTCAGAAGGTTGATCAGATGGATGAGTTGTTGAAAGGTCAAAGGTCAGGGTGGAAAGGTCCAGAGTGGAAACAGACCTCAGCTGTGTTTCCACAGTAATAAAGTTGTCATGTGGACTAATGACACATTATTAATCTGCGGGATGAATGGGCTGCAGAGGAAGAGAAAGAACGTGGCACAAACATCCAGCAGGTGGACAACAGTCACCAGGAGCACCAACAGGAAGTGGCGTCCAGGCCCCGCCCACCCTGTGATTGACAGCCGGAGACACTGGGTAACAAACGTAAAGACAGAAGAAGAATCAAAGGTGAGAATTCAGCTCAGAGTCTCTCTGACGACTTCAGTCACACTTTCATCAACTCAGCTGAAGAACCTGAAGGAACATAAAGTCCAACATGTAGCGGCTGAGTGAAGGAGGTCTGGACTCTGTGGAGGAGCTCCATGGTTCCAGAGACGCTGTAGAAGGACAGAAGACCTGCTCTGTGGTCCAGGTACACTCGCACTCTGGAGGACCGAGGACCTGAGACACGAGTACTCATGTTGTTGTGACGAAACCAATATTCACCTGGGTAACAATATAAACTCCAGGATTTGTCATTTGCTGTGTCTCAATTCAGGTTCTGCACCCTTGAGGCCGAGTGTCCTCCGTCTGAAGGAAGCGTTCTTAGAGTTCCCAGCCTAGAAGGACGGACCAAACCCCGCCTCCCCGGTAACCACTCGGGACGGTCTAGCCTTCGGCGTATTTCCTCGTTTTCGTCACCGCCGTTCCCTCTGGCTGGCCAACCCCGGAATCGGCTAAAACGAGTGCGTATTTACGAGTGCGCATTTTGAGCGTCCTAAACACCCTCGGGAATTGGGACAAGCCTTCGCGCAGTGCGATGACGCAACTTCCTTTCAAAATGCGCACTTCAAGGATGCAGAACCTGAATTGAGACACAGCAATTGAATCCAAATCTACTTTCCTCTGACCTTCCTGCTCTGCCGATGTTCCTGTAGGCCACTGCTACACCAACCCCCTAAAATAAACCACAGAAGTCCCTCCCCCTTCTCCACTCAACCTCCCAGTAACATCGTCCAGTCAGACCTTCTCTACTCAGGACCTGCTTCTTGTCAGTGAATCTGTCTGGATGATCACAATAAGACTGAACTTCCTCCATGAATGTCACTTTTCTGTTCTCCTCAGATAATAACAGACGTTTGTGCACTGTGCAGAACTTGCTGTATTTCATCTCTCAGCTTGGTCCAGCTGCTGCCACGTCCTCAAAGTATCTCAGAGGACGGATCTCCAGGCTGGAGGAGTCTGGAGACGGACTGAGTGCTGGCAGTGAGGAGAACCTGTGGAGAAACTGGCTGTGGTCCAGTGTGTGTGAGATCTTTTCCAGCTCAGCGTCTCTCCTCTTCAGCTCCATCATCTCCTGCTCCAGCTTCTTCTCAAGCTCTTTGACTCCACTCACTGCTGCCCCCTGTGTGGATCCGACCTGCTGCTGCACCTCAGAGCGTCTTTTCTCCAGCAGACGGATCATCTGGGTGAGGATCTTCTCACTGTCCTTCACTGCTTTATCAGCAGAGCCGCTGATGGACTCCACCCCCTTCAGGTCTTCCTCTGTGTGCTGGATTTTCTGCTGGATCTTCTGCCTGGTCTCCTCCAGCTCTCTCTGCCTCCCAGGCCTCTGTACTGCTGCTGACACTGTCTGATGACCTTTATGTTCATCCATACAGCATAAAGCACAGATGATCTTCTGATCAGTGCGGCAGAACATCTTCATCACCTCATCATGACGAGGGCAGATGTTCTCCTGGAGCTGCTGGCTGGGTTCCACCAGCTTGTGTCTCTGTAGGGGAGCAGCATCACGATGAGGCTGGAGGTGAGAGTCACAGTAGGAGGCCCGACAGACCAGACAGGACTTGAGGGCCTTCAGTTTCCTCCCAGTGCAGACATCACAGGCCACATCTCCAGCTCCAGCATAGCAGTGATCAGCAGGAGCATCTTGGAGTCCAGTCCCCCCCCCCCGCAAAGAAACTTGGCACGTTAACTTTGCCGACACGCGACAGCGATAGCGTGCTTCACCCCCCCCCCCTGTCAACGTTAGCGCAATTTCAAACATCCCACTTCCCACGTCCCACTAGATGGCGCATTTGCCTTATTTACAAGCACCACGGTCATCGGAGCTGATCGCTGCCACTCTCAGCAGCGTGCGTCTACTAAGGTCTACTAAGATTCCACAATCTATTACACCTCGTGAGCAAAACAGGCTACAGGTAAAACTAAACATCTTCAGTTGAGCAACTCAGGCAAGTTAAACTGATTTAAAAACAAACAAACACTATAATACTAGGAAAAGAATCCTCTATATGTCAATAAATACAACAGAACAAAAAAAATGCTTACTTTAAATAAGAAAATCCAACAAACCAACAAGTGCAACACTAAAAAGCAAACCAACAATTAAAATAATGCTTAATTGCCTTAGCTTCCCACACTTTATCAGCTTAGCTACTAAGAATAACACACATTATTCACCTGGACAGAAGGAGGTTCTGAGGAACGTGTTGGTCCTGGAGCTTCCTGGTCAGGATGTTCGGGAGATCCCTCGGGCTCAATGTCTGGAGCGCCAACATATTTTAGAATTGCTCCTGCAGAGACAAAGCTCACTAGATCATCAAGCAAAACAGATCAGAAGCACATTTTCCTATTTTATTATTACAGTGATGTTGCAGTAATATAGAAAAATGAAAAAAAATTTTGTTTTTAAATTAAACATTATGATTGCAGTGTCCCTTTAAAGCTTTTACCCAATTACAAAACTGTCACTTTTAAGAGTTTTTGGCATTACTTTACACACTGTACTAGTTAAAGTAATAAAACTAAGATAAATGACCCACTACCACAATAGTCTAAAATAGTCAACACCATGCCAAAAAAAGTATTTCCATAAAATATTTCTTTGAATTATAAAACAGTAGCACATTTCTAATGAAGGGCCTACAAAATACAAACTAAGCTTAGTAAATTCATCCTAAGTTAAGGCTAAAATAACATTAAGAGTCAAATATGTGAGAGACAACTTCCACTGAACAATAACAGGGGACTGACTACAACAACAACTACAACATGCCCTCCCTCCCGCCCTCCCTGTTAGAATGTGAATAAACGGGTGTGGAGTCAATCAGTCATTCCCATGGCAGGATAGGCCAACTTGACAGGGGTGGGGGGGGGGACAACAGCGTTTCACCTCCACCTCTCCAGCCCACATCACAAACAAATAACTTACCTTTCCCCTTTGCAAGTTTTTCTTGATCAGTTTTCTTTTCCTTCCGTTTTTCCGCACCACTGGGATAACTCCTTTTTGATGCCATTATGGTGTCTGTTTGTTTTTAAGCCTCTCGCTAACGGGAACGAATGGTAGCTGTCAATCATTCACGTCATACCTGTCGGCGTCGCCGGCCCGCTACGTCACAACCTGCGTGACAGTGCGGCAAGCCCCCAGAGTCCAAGATGGCGTCCCATTCCTTTCAATGAAGTTGCTCACCCAGCGCATGGCTCCCAAAAACCTTTTGACTTCCGCATTGATGGGATAATAGAGCATGCGCAGTTGTGTCAGTGTGGAGATCGTCACTGACAGACGTGCACGCTCACGAACAGTACAAAATTCAACATGGAAATGAATGTATTTTTGACGGAACAACTGACGATTGTTGTTTCAAAATTGTATCAATAATCATTATTATTATTATTATTATTATTATTATTATTATTATATTAATAAAATAGTATTTTAATAATAATATACTATTATTTGTGTATTAAACAAGTGAGCAATGTGCCACTGAATAATAAATGATAATTCTTTGAAGCAACTCTCTATGGACCATAACAGCACTGCCACACATATTTTTTTTTAATTAATAACCTCTTTGGAAAGCAGACAAAGTAATAAAATGATTGGTCTATTTATTTCATCAGAACTAAAAAAATAAAAAATAAAAACTCAACGATCTTGAAAGTTCCTCCCTTTCTCTTGCATCTGTTGATGTGTGTAGCTAAAACAAATGTGCAAATATTTTGTCGTCCTCATGGAATTAAACAGTATACCATGTCAATTTATCAGCGAGTGCTCTCTCTTTTCATGCAATTCATCACTCTTAACATGTAATGCTGAATCATGAAAGCTATGGAGCAAAAAATAATAATTACATAAACGACGAGTGAAATAAAATGTGTCATTCATTCAATAAAAATTTCATTCATTCATTCATTCATCTTCTATACCCGCTTATTCCTATTCAGGGTCACGGGGGTCTGCTGGAGCCTATCCCAGCTGTCTTAGGGCGAAGGCAGGGTGACACCCTGGACAAGTCGCCAGTTCATTGCAGGGCCACATAGAGACAAACAACCATTCACACTCACATGCACACCTACGGACAATTTAGAAAGTTCAATTGACCTCACATGCATGTTTTTGGAGTGTGGGAGGAAGCCGGAGAACCCGGAGAGAACCCACACAGACACAGGGAGAACATGCAAACTCCACACAGAAAGGTCCCAGGTCCGGGCCCCGGAATCGAACCCACGACCTTCTTGCTGTGAGGCGGCAGCGCTTTTATTTCATTTAACAAAGCATATCATTATTTCATCATGCATTTAATTGTTTTGTGGTCCTGTGTTTTAGTGCTTCATAATTGTATTCTGTTGTCAAATTTGCCCATCAAAGTCAGATTAGTAATCCTGTACATCAGTTTAAGGAAAACCAATTCTAGGTAATGGATTGCAGATCTGGTAGTGACCTGTTACAATGGAAAGAAATGTATACATAATAAGTACGTCTGTGTGCCCGATATTTTAGCTAACACTAAACTTTCTGCACAACTGTCTGCATTGTGTTTAAGTTTAAATTAGTTAAATAAGTAAAATTACACAAAAAAAAATATTGTACATTTATTTTTGGAATGTTTTGCTTTTTACAGCTTTCCTTTTGGGGACAGAAAAAGGTTGCACAAATGGGTGGAAAATGTGAGAAGAAAAAACTGGACACCCAATGACAACTCCAGGCTGTGTGCTCTTCACTTTGAGGAGAAATATTTCATTTTGCGTGGTGAGAGAAAGTGCCTAACTTCAACAGCTGTCCCAACCATTTTTAGTTTCTTCAAATCAGGTAAGAGCATGTCTACCAAACAAAAGGTAAGTGAGTCACACGCACACCCACACACACACACATGATTTTGATCAAATCTTTGACCACACATATTCTAAAAAATGTAAAGAGGTGTCAGAGATCTTGGAAGAAGACAGTTTTCTCGTGATTCAGGAACCATGTGACAGCCATACTGTGTCTGATGTAGATGTAGAGGTCACAAATGATGTACAGATCACCAATGATGAAGAGGTCACAAATGATGAAGAGGTCAGAGCAACAATGAAGGGATTTTACATTGACTGTTCAGTTAACATGTTCAATGTTAAAATATTCACATGAAAAAAACTTGAAAATCATTACGGCAGACGTAAAAAAAAAAAATTGTAAGAAAGTGTTGAAAGTTATCTTGAAATCATTTATGAGGATACTCATTATAATATTGATGAAGTGTTATTTCATGTTTTGTTGGCTGTTTCAAGGGTTTATTTAGTTTGTTGTGACACAATCTAAGGTTCAATTTGTAAAGAAATAAAAGTTCTTGTGAAAAAAGATAGTGGTCATAGTGATATTAGTGTTATTTGTGTTTGTGTTTTTTGTAGTCGTGTCTGGATTTGTCCTGTTCGTTTCTGGTCTGTGTTTGTGTTCCCACTCTTGGCCTGCACCTTGTCGTGGTGAGTGGGCTTTTAACTAAGACAGGCCAATTATATATATATTATGTGAAGCCAGCAAAACAGTCATTATTATGAGAATTATAACTGAAGCACACTAAATAATACACCATAAGTCACATTTTGCTTTTCTGTTATTAATCTAATGTGTGTTATGTCAAGCCTCCACAGTGGCGTGCTGCAGTCAGGATGAGACGAACAAGGTGAATGGATGGACGGATTGATGAGCCCAGCGAGCCTCCACCATCCACAGACAAGCCAGTCCCATTTTCCACCCAGAAGGATGTCTCTTCCATCTATCTTTGCCTGCCAGGGAAATGCAACCAAACATAGTAATTACAGATGGTGTTGTCTCTGTTAAAGTGACACATGAGAAAAAAAAATATATATATATATATTTATATATATATATATATATATATATATATACATGTATATATATATATATATATATATATATATATATATATATATATATATATATGTATATATGTATATACATATATGTATACATATATATGTATATATGTTTTGTGATTCATGTTCATGACAATAACAATCGAACAGATTTTCTTCATTCTTCCAATGAGTTTCGCAAACAAACATGGAATTTTCCCTGGATCATACTAATACGTTTGTAGATTATATAAAGAAAATTATAAAACACATTTTTTGCGGTTTTATATTAAAGCAGATAGTCAAACGTAAATGTAGCGTGGTAATGTTGCGAAGACACATTTATTTTTGTTTTTCTTTGTTTCTTTAGAAGCTTTTATTTTGGTTTTCTGTGGAAGCACAACAGACAACACACATGTTAACGTCCGCTACTACGGTTCGCTCCGCATAGGTCTCACGAGCCACTTGAGAGACTTCCTCTCGAGCGTTATCTACTTTTTACATTTCAAAACACAGATCCATACCCGACTTCGACTTGAACTTATTAATCATGTCGTTTCCCACATTCAATCTTACTCGTATACATTTAAATATTCACATTTCTACTGAATAAACATCCCATAACGTTAAACGAACACTAACGTAACCGAGCGTCAACCCCGCCTCCTGGTAACCTAGCAACGGGCTAGCCGTTGTTTCCTCTTCGCTAGGTAATCACTCGGAGACGATACATTCAAAACGTAAATTTAACTCACATACCCTCGATCTCAGACTTCAATTACGAAACAGCCACACATACATTTGCTCTTATTTTCAACCATTTCCCCTTCTCACCTGTGGAAGCACAACAGATAACACACACGTTAACGTCCGCTACGACGGTTCGCTCCACATAGGTCTCACGAGCCACTTGAGAGACCTCTCTAGCGTTATTCCCCGGGGCGAACACGACCTCCACTGGTAGAAGTGGGTAACTGCACCCTGCTCACTGATCACTCTCACACACGCCACAAACCACAACAAAAGCAGGAACAGTGCTTTGCCACAATTATGCTACATAAACACGTCCTGGTCCCCTCTGGATCCTCTTTTCCGGTCCTCGCGATCACTCTCTTGGCTGCGGTGGGCATGGTTCTGCCCGCGGTGTCTTCCTTTGTCAGGGCATTCTCTGGCCCAGTGACCCATGCGGCCGCAGATGTGGCACGCCCCCTTTTCGCCTCTGTCTCCGCTAGTCGCCCTTCGTCGGTTGTCGTTGTTCCTGTAGGGCCGTCTCGCCGTGTCACTGAGGTGCTTCATCATGGTGAGGGAGGCACGCTTTATCTTCTTGTCCTCTGCATCGCTGGCCTCCTGCAGAAGCCTCTCAGCGTGCACTGCATGACGTCGGACCTCTGTCAGCCGGGCATCTTCAATCCCCACGCAGCAGCTTCTGTTAACTGCTTTGGCGATCTGGGGGAGCAGCCCTTGTCTGAAAGCAGTGATGAGGCTGGCCGTTTGGTTGACGGCAGTCCTGATGAACGTGGCGACGCTGCGGCGTCGGTGCTGGAGTGCGCAGGGTTGTACGGTGGTAGCGTTGGATGAGGGCAGGCGGGAGGAGGGAAGACAGGCATGTCCAGGAGAGGGTCCCTCAGGCCTGTAAGAGAAGGATACAGACGATTTGGTGCATTTGAATGCTCGTGTGTGCTCGTGTGTGAGAGTGACGTTTCTCCCTCCTCTGGGGAGTGTGTGTGAGTGTGTGCACCCTCTGCCGTTATCTCTGTCACCCCTGTGCTCCAGCGCCCAGCGCTGTTCACACGTTTGTTTTTGTTTTCTTTACTTGTTTCCTGTCCCTGACCTCTGCTTCAGGTTTCCAGAATGAAAAACACCTTTCATGATCTTTGATGATTTGAATCTCCCACCTGTTTGGGTTTTTCTTTTTTGTAACCTTTCCCTCGGCTATATTCAGTTTATCCCGGAGGTTTCTCAATTCCTCCATACTCAGTGATCCCCCCTCTGGGAAACCATACTTTTCAACCCAAACATCCAACATATCAAGACAATCTGGACCGTATTTTTTCCGCATGTCGTCCACAATTTGTCCCCTCTGGGGAACTGCAGCAGCCACTTTGCTCTGGTTCTTCCCCATCCCTGTCTAGACTTATTACTTGTAGCTGCACAGGCGTCCCTGTGCCCCCTTTTTTTACTCAGGCGCAAAAAGGTAGAGAAAAAATTCACCCCTTCGGTACTTAGTCACCAAAGGTTTTGCCCGCTCAGCCCTCACCAACCTTCTTGGATATCTGGTGAGCGGGAAAGGCCCGCGATATGACCTTGACTGGCGCGATATTATGATTTAGCGTACGTTACGCTCAACGTCATTCCGTGCGGCAGGTAAAAAAAAAGGTGGTGTTGTCCCGGGTGTCCCAATTCCATCGCAAGCCGATCGGAGCCGATTATCACCCGGCTCGTTTGTCGGGTTGGTTGACCCGTTTTGTCGTGCAACAGCTGCAACTGCAAACTGCAGGCTTCAATTTACCGACGCCTTACACATGTGATGGCATGGAGACTGTGCATTGTAGCAACATCAGTCCCCTCAGAGAGAATCTTCTCCAAAACAGGGCAGATATTTACAGAGAGAAGAAACAGGATCAGCCGCACAAAGATGAGGCGCGCGGCTCCCCTCGCGGATCGCGCCATGCATTTAACGTCAGTTCACTGGACGTGGAAGCGAAGCGCCGCCGAGCGCTTCCATTCGGCGCCCATGTTAATCAATGTGGTGGTTGCGCGGCTCGCGGCATGCATTTGTTGTTTCGGCGTCTGCTCTATTTCGTGCGCGAGCCGCGAGCGATCCTCGTCAATAGTACAGGAAGTCGCTCAATAAAAACGAGAAAATCCGGTGAATTTTCAAATCAAATATCAGATCATATATCATAATTGTATGTTATATTTGTCAGTACATTGTATCAGAGTGCGAGAGAGATTAAACACACACACACACACACACAGAGGAAGACTTGATCAAAATACGTCTGTTTGATCCTAGAGATGCCGGTCAATGATCATTATGAAAGAGGTCTTGTCTTGAGATGGACACCTGAGTGCGTGTTTCTATTTATTTACACACACACGCACAAAAGTGAGCTATGGAGCGGGCTGGCTATGGGGCGAGGGGGGGCGATGACGAAAATGATTTTTTTTATTTTATTTTGTGAAAGTGAAAAAGTGGGAGTGAAAAAAAGAGTGCAGCTGAGCAGAAGCGCTTGTCGACCGTCGCGGAGCTGTTCGCGTCTGGTGTGAACCAGTTGGAGCCTCGCTCGCGAAATTCGTTGGCGCGGCGCTTCCGCTTCCATTGAAATGAATGGCACGAGCCGCGCGCCTGTTTGCGTCTGGTCTGAACCACTACATTCAGTGCGTTTACATGGCACTAGAGAAAATCGAATTATTGCCTTAGTCCGATGATGATCGGAGAACTCACGTGCATGTAAACACCTTACTCCGATTATGATTGGAGTTTGAGAACTCCGATTGGAATCGGAGAACTCCGATTGAGACACCCAGATAATGCCATTGGAATTCGAATTTCTCTGCCATGTATACGCCTTAATCGGACTATTAACTGGACAATGCGAGTGCGCATGCGCCACGCCTCGCTCTCGCGACTCATGACCGCACAACTACGTCGTCTAACAAAACAGACGGCGCGAAACAACCTGGCAAACGCGAATAAGAATGTTGACATTTGGAGAGAGGATGAGACCGGGGCGATGCTTTCTCTTCTAAAAGAGATGGACATATTAAAATAACGCGCAACGGAGACCTTTTTAAAAAGGGTAGCGCAGCAAATGCAGGGCTCCGGCTTTGCGCACCCCTGAACAAATACGTATTCCTTCGTATTTATATTTCTACTTTTCCGTTCACATTTTTTATAAGTTAGAAGAATTTTAACTTTGTAAATAAAAGCACAGCAAAGACATGTTTTCCTGATTTGTTTTTATTTGGGTAATTTCGCTGTTATTCTGCTGGAAACGGTGTGCAGCGGCACCAGCTTCCTCCACGGTCGGCACTTTAATGAGCGTGTGTATAACTGAAGACACCGTTCCTTTGCAAAACCTGTACACAAACTCTCCCACCAGTCTGCGCAGAACCCGAATCCAACAAGAACGAGAGTTTGGGGTCCGTAGCGACGGCACAAAGCGTAGCATCGAAGTGTTGTTGTAGCCCTCCAACAGCAAACAACGTTCTTGTCTGCCTTTTAAAATAACCAGGAGCACAAGAAATAGGGTACACCTTATCTGCAAAGCAAGTAACACGTACATTATGAACTATCGTTCCATATCATAATAGATTTAATATGTCAACCGAAAGCAGCTGACCGACTGAAAAGACTCACTCCACCCCCTAGTGTTGGGAGGAGGACCCGTCAATAATTTGAATTTCTCAGCTGCATGTATACGGGGACCAAGGTGAGAACTCCGATTGGACGAGAAAACCGAATGATTGCTTAGTCCGATTAAGCTCTGCATGTAAACGCACTGATTGATTAACATGGGCGCTGAATGGAAGCGCTCGGCGATTCGCGGCGCTTCACTTCGCGGCGCGGCGCTTCCACGTCCAGTGTGAACCGGGCGTAACTTTTCAACATTTTGACGTGGCAGACGCAGGACAATCGTTTTCTATCAGGAGTGTGCACTACATAATGTGTATCGGAAAGTTTGCGCTCCACGACATACGGACCAGAAAAACCAGCCTGCAAACACACAACGCCTGTCTCAAAAACTCAAGCCACAGTTTTCTTGTCAAACTGCCGCTTCATTTTAGACTGGCTGGCGACAAGAGTTTGGTGAGCAGTTTCACAAGCACGATGCAAGCGTTCACGGGAAAAAAATGACGTAATCTAACACATTATTCTCTACTCGCTTAACATCGGAAAGCCACTTACCCCTTAACAGACGCAAGGGTCCTCTCACCGAACATTAAATCAGCTGGGCTGAACCCGAGGGACTCCCACACATACAATCGACGACTGAAGATACACTTTATGCTGCGGAACCATCACTGTGCTCATTTTAACCCCCCCCCCCCCACACACACACTAAAATATACGAATTGCAGTAGGTTGGTTTTGTTGCTCTTGGTTGTCCGTTAGTTTTTTGAGAGTTAGTAGTAGATAGATCCCTAGATAGTAAGTTTGATAGATGGATAGAAATAGATAAGTTAGTTAAAGTTACACACACGCACATATATATATATGTGTACATATATATATATATATATATATATATATATATATATATATATATATATATATATATATATACATATATATATATATATATATATATGTATATATATATACATATATATACATATATATATTAAGCTCTTTCAATGAACTCCAAAACATACATGGTCAAAATCCATTTTATTATTATGTTGTTGTTTTTTTTAAATGCTCATACAAAACAAAAAAAAAGTGTCACATCCACTTGTAGTGCATTATTTTTGCCAGCAAGCTTCTCTTGATACGACTGACCACATTGACCCATATTTTCTATATACTCACCTGAATCAGGTACACTGCAAGGGCAACGACCTTCCCCGAGGTGATCGGTGGAGTGACGCACAACCAGCACGTGACCTCTACGATGAGCTTCCACCCACGGAAGTGCCATAGGAGGACACGGATTAAATAGTATGGCTTGTCCACCAGAAGGCTGTATTATGGTGTACATAATATAAAACTTCGGCCCAGTTCTGCTTGTATTGCATTGTATTGGTTGGTGTTCCTGAAGTTTCATTTTTCGTCCCTTTTTATTTTTTACATCCATGTTTGTGATGAAATAGTATTGTGAATCGCTAGCTCGCATTGCATGCTGGGAAAAAGCGTCACTCAAGGAAGTTTTGGCTTCGCTGACACGGTCCTGAAGGGAAGTGGGTTTTAGTGCACTGGAACGGGATGAATGTGTTCAATCAAGCAGTACAAACCTGATTAATTGTCTTAATACTTGACTTCGAATGGCCATATTGTTTAGGATTAGAATTAGATGACAACTTCTTCACAATATTTGCAACTATTCAATTTGACCAGCAGGTGTCAGTAGAAGACGAAATTTCATGTTGACTATTTCCTAATGGAAGTGCTCTCTTTACGTTGGATTTTTCTCATAATTATTTGAAGTGTAGGCCTGTAGTTGATGAGGAATCACGGTGTGCTAACGCTACTCAAACAGCTTCGATGAAAAAAGGGAGTGTGATTTGGGTTTGTGGTACATTATGACAATCTTGGACTTGCAAGACTGAGGCGACGGTTCAATTCCCATCAACGTGTATTATATATGTGTTATTTAGCTCATCTATTCTACATTTTAAATAGATCACATTTGACATCTGACCCACTGAACACTTACTATTGAACATATTTTTAAACTATGGGCTATTTAGTCTTGTTTTAGGATATAATATAATTCATTGCACAAACTGTCAGGCTAAGTATAGCGCTATAGTCTACTACAATCAGTCGTGCCAAAAAAGAGACATTGTCTTTATTTGTCATTTTTATTTTATTGTGTCAGCATTGAACCGTACAACCATGTAGTGTTGTCCAACAAGAATGCATGGCGAATCAAATCCCAAACAACCTATGACACAATGAACACGTTTCTATTGCACTTCATTTTATTGAGCACTAGATGACCTCCTCGAGCACTGTGTCATTGAAGCCTCGAGTAATGAACCATTTTTTGAAACAAGTGTCGAAGCTTCAACAAAGCCTCCATCGGCCATCACTACCTACGGCTGCGTGCTCTAACACCATTTCAGAAGTGACTAACTGCAGACTTGGGAGCGGAGGAGGGATGACAGTCAGGCTGGCTCGACTGCTCCTCCTTCTCAGCCGTGGCGCGTCCAATCAGCAGCCGACATCCAGGACCGCACCTGCAAGGCGTCATCCACTCTCTCTCTCACACACACACAAAATAAATTGTGTTCAATCATGTTAAACTTGGTTGGGGCACAGCCATGGCTCTTTATATTTTATTTTTATTTTATTTTGTATTTTATTTTGAAGTTAGCGCTTTGCATTCTGGGCGATCCTCGGTACAGAGGAAGCCCATGAAGCAGGTGAGACGGTCTCCTCCCTGCTGAGACAGAAATTAATGCAATAAGTTGAGCTATGCTTCATCTAACTGTGTTTCAGTGTTTAAATGTGTGCTGGTGTCTTTCATTTAATTTTTTTATTTATTTATTTATTTATTTATTTATTTTTTAGCAAAGTTCGGTTTTTTTTTATTGCTATTAAAAACGATTAGCATGCTAGCATGTCCATTAGCAGCACACAGCTCTCATACGGAGCACGTTGTCTCTGCAGGAGGTGACCAAGTTTCACGGAGCAAGTTATGGTTGTGTCCCATTCTGTTTCAGGTATGTGTGTGTAACTGGAAGAATGTTACAGTGTATAAAATTGGAGCTTTAGGGAGCGAATTATTGAAATTGCGAATGTCATTTTTTTGTATTTTGTAGAAAAATGTATTTTATTTTTAATATTATTTGTATTGTAGAAACAACAACTATACGATCACTACTTCAGTACAGAGGAAGCCCATGAAGCAGGAGGTGACCAAGTTTCACGGAGCAAGTTATGGTTGTGTCCCATTCTGTTTCAGAGAATAAACTGCTGCTCCACACCTGACTTCTGCAAGTCTTCATTATACAGCAAGCAGGACAGAATAGGAGAGGTCACATTGGTGCCGTGACTCGAGACTCTTTTGTTGTGCTACCGATGCTGCAGAGCGACCCGGGGACTGTTCTGCTGCTGCTGTTCATCTGCGGTCACTGAAGTCGGTCAGATGTGTTGCTTTTGTGCAGTGTTAGACATCAGATAGAGGGTTTTTATGTACTTTTATTTGATTTATTTTTTTTTTTTTCCAGTTTCCAGTCTAGGCCTTTTGTGGTTTCATCCTTTTGTTTTGTGGTATTGTGTTTTGTTAACTTTTTGGAAAGATGAGTAATCCTCAGGGTAATGTTTTTGTAACTCCTTTTGGTGCTGGCAGGGGGAGGGGTTTTATGCATCCTTCAAGTTTACTGTTTGAGAGTCCTGTTCAGGGGGGTGGTGTAGTGTTGGGTAATCAGTGTACACCTGGGCGCCCCTTGCTCAGTACTGGTGTTATCCCTCCCCCCAACTCAGATGCAAACCCTCGCTAGCCAGGGCACGCATTCCCCTGTCCCGGACAGGCACAGCATGTGTTCCCCTGCACCTACCCCTGATGTTATTGCTGCTAGTATTGTAGGTCAGATGGGTGATGCATTGATTCAACAGGTCAGCCAGCGGGTGGCACAGGACATTATCTCTCACCTCAGTGCATCTGTCACTACCCCTTTACTCAGTGCTGCCCCTTCACCTGCCCATGCTGATATGCTAGCCAGTTCCCCTTTACATAGTGCTACCCCTCGACCTAGCCATGCAAATGTGTCTGCCACAAATGCTTTTGACGTGTCCCATTTGCAATATGTCCCTCATCGAAAGCTGAAGGAGCCCCCCTGCTTCAGAGGAGACAACTCAGACTCTGTTTCCGTCCAGGAGTGGGAGGAGCTCATGAGGAGTTTCATTAAGAGGGGGAATCTGCAACCTGAGGAACAAGCGGAGGAGATCCTTGTTCATCTTGGTGGCAAAGCAAAGGATGTTGTCAGGTTTGGGACCAGGAACAGTGGTATGAACATCACCTGTAACCCCTGGCTGGAACACACTGGAGTGTGAAGCTGCACTGAGGACACTGTAGTGGAGACACTGAGGACCTGGGGCTTCATTTACAAAAACGTACATGGATTTCATCCTGAAACAAAAAATCTGGATGTTCAAAATGTTGCGAACGCACAAACGCACACCCATTTCCTTTGAGAGTCCCGATCCTCGTGGAATTGATCGCACATGAGCACGAGCCCTGCTCCTCCCTCGGAACACCTCCACATACAAAGCGTTGGACTTTTGGAAGGACAGTCTTGAGGTCAGCATGACTAAAATCTCCAGTGAGGATGGTAAAGCTTTTGGGTTTGCTGTCTGTTGATCACTGATGGCCTGGTACAGTTCATTGAGTGCAGCGTTCCTCTCACTGCTGTTGTTGGTGGGAGGGATTTAAACTGCAACTAGCAAAATGGCAGTAAACTGCCAGGGCAGATAGAATGGACGGCACTTTATGATCATCAACTGTGCCAGTGGTGAACAGTGTTTGCATACCACTGCAGTGTCCCGGCACCACGCACCACAGATGTAAACACATGCTGCACCACCGCCGGACTTCCCTCCATTTACATGATGATGATGGTGATGATGATGATGATGATGATCAGACATTAATGAGTCTTGATTCACTTTCACTGTCTTTAGAATCTCACATGTCGACCACAACTTCTCTCTCTGCTCTCCTTCATCCAGTGAACTCTCAGAGCTTCAGTGTGCAGTGGTGTCTTCAGCTCTGCAGTCCAGCCCCTCCCACCTCACACTGCTGGACCTGAGTGAGAACTTCCTGAGGGATCCTGGAGTGAAGCTGCTCTGTGCTGGACTGCAGAGTCCAAACTGCAGACTGGAAGTTCTCAGGTCAGTTCCTGCTTTCTACTGGTGGACAGTGTGTGTCAGCAGATGACAACTGGTGTGTAACGCTGCTCATCAATTAAAGACTCATCAAGACAAAGTGGATGTTGTTGATATTTTCATGTCAACAATCTGCAGCCAGAAAAGACTTTGGATGGTGGAAGAAGGTGTGGAAAATGTCTCCAGTCACTTGAGAGCTCAATGGAAGTTGTTGATTGGTGATGAAGGTCACATGACTGAGCAGAAGATCCTGTGAAGAAATATTAGAGGCAGATTAATAGTGCAGCAGTATTTCTTCATCTTGTCCTTTGAATGTGTTTGACTTGTAACGAGTCTCTGATGACTGAAAACAGCCACAAGCACACAAAGGACTCACTGATTATTTTCCATCTTCACTGCTGATTGGCTGCACACTGACTGACACACTGCTGTTGTTATTGTGTTGACAACCCACTGGCACAATGACTCCTTTGAGGGAATGACTCAGTGATCCCAACAGCTGCACATCTGGATCATCAACAGGGAGAAATGACTCTGAATATGACATTTACACCATGGAAGAAATCAAATATTGATTCTTTATTCAGGCTGGAGAACTGCTGGTTGACAAAGCTCAGCTGTGATTGGCTGCTCTCAGCTCTGAAGTCCAACCCCTCCCACCTCAGAGAGCTGAACCTGAGTTGGAACCACCTTAAGGATTCAACAGTGAAGGAGCTGAGTGGTTTTCTGCAGGGTCCAGACTGTAAACTGGAGACTCTGAGGTCAGTTCACCCTCTTCACTCTACAACTTCTATCACTCTTGTTGTTGTTGTCATGATTTTCACTTCACTGCTGTTAGAAATTCAATTTGCAGACACTTTTTTTTTGATAATGAATGAAAGGGCGTGTTTTCATTGCCTCACCTCGCCTCGCCATGGTATGGTGTTAGGGTGTTTGCACTGGCCGCTACACAGTTGTAGGGGGCGCTGTTTTGGTACCTCAATCCCCCAGGGTCCGAGCAAGACGAAGCGAGTTTAGTGGTGACGTAGCGACGAGCAGGGCACTGGATTGGCTCCGTGTCCGCGTCGATGTTCCCTGTCAGAGCGGACATCCACGCCAACTCCTTTGACACAGAACTTCCGTGTCAGGTACATTTTACCGTGAATACAAGTAGCTACTATTGGTGTTGTACAAATACATTTATGTGAATACAGTTTTTGAAAACAGCTTTTTCAATACATGTTTACTTTCGTCTTTTGGGGAGAGGCAGGCGAACCGGGAATGCCCTCGACGTTGCGAGTGTGTTCAACCATATTCGCGAAAACGACAAACGGCAAATGGCGAAGCGCTCGGTAAAGAAAATAAATCGAGTTGCTCCTGCGTGAGGCGCGGTAAGCTAGGGAACCCCAGGAGTCTTGAGGAGAGAAGAAATACTGATTCGTCGAGAGGACGTGGCTCTTGGCCGCGAGGAAGCCTCAAACACCGCGGCATATAAGAAAGTCGTCCTTGGCTCGCGAGGGCAGCTATTTCAAATAAGGAGGCGTGTTTACTGTCTGTTTTTCTGTTTGTTTGTTTTTAAATAAACGCTATTTCCCGTTGTATCCGTCTCGTGTTTACTTTTGGTGAAAATATGAAGGTTGAACTACACATTTGCTCGCATGGAAAACGAAACAATAAATTATAAATGTTGCTGCATAAATGATCAACTGTGACTTCAGTGAGGGAAAGTGTTCTTTCTTGAACAGAAAAGCAACCACAGACCGAGCAGCAGGTATGAAACAACTTCTACTTTGTCCATCGCTGCGCTGTTGTGTATCGCACAGAAGTGATGCTGGGGAAAACATTGTCCCGCTTTACCGTGTCGACTCCGCCCACGGTCTCGTAATCACAGAGCCAATGAAAACGCAATCGTACCGAGGCGAACCGTGGTGAGGCGAGGCAATGAAAACACGCCCTAAACTGGGCTTGAAGGTACAGTGGGTAAAATCCTCCCATCTAGTGGTCAGATTGCAGACTGCTTTTGTTGCAGATTCTGAAGTCGACGTTTCACTTTGATGTTCAGAGTGATGACACCCTGGTAAAATTCCATCGTTATAAACTCTCCATCATTTCTTCTCTATTCAGGTTGGAGGGCTGCAGGTTGTCAGAGCTCAGCTGTGATTGGCTGCTCTCAGCTCTGAAATCCAACCCCTCCCACCTCAGACACCTGGACCTGAGTCAGAACCAGCTGCAGGATTCATTAGTGAAGGTTCTGAGTGGTTTTCTGCAGAGTCCAGACTGTAAACTGGAGACTCTGAGGTCAGTTCACCCTCTTCACTCTACAACTTCTATCACTCTTGTTGTTGTTGTCGTCATGATTTTCACTTCACTGCTGTTGGAAATTCAATTTGCAGACACTGGTTTGTGTTTGAAATGAGTGGAACTGGGTTTGAAGCAGGGGTGTCCATTAGGTCAATCGTGTGGAGTCCTCGTCACTTCCAGCAGGTAGAATGGTTCAGGCAGGAACTCAGTGATCTTGGTCATAATGTACGATGTGCTGGATTTTGTTTTTATATGTGCTGGATTTTACAGTCAAAGGTAAATGAGACGAATCGGCTTCTGCACCGCTCAGATCAAATAAAGGAGACATAAAGCAGATTTCATTTTAAATCTGAAACTATAATAATTGTTAAAATCAATGTATACTTCAGATACCTGCATTCTGTATGAGAGCAGACAGGGACAGCAAAAAGAGTTTGGCTGTTGTTTTCTTTAAATACACGCCAAACTACCGTGCTTGTCGCGTGAGCTTGCAATCCTGGCGTAAACTGACGGAGACGCCTCACTCGCAAAATACGCTTCAAAGTCACGCACAGCAGAAGCACCGGAGATCCTGGGAGTTGCTGCTAGCAAAACATCTGCGTTCCACACACACACACACACACACACACACACACACACACCGATTGTATAGTAGGTAGATCTTTTTGACATGGTCATTTTAAAAGTAGCTTGCATGTTGAAAAAGTGTGAGCACCCCTGGTTTAAAGGTACAGAGTGTAAAATCCTGCCATCTGGTGGTCAGATTTCAGCGCTCATTCACTCACCCTCTCTCCTTTGTTGAGTGTCAGATTCTAAAGTCGACTTTTGACTTTGATTCTCAGAGTGATGACACCCTGGAAAAACTCTCCATCATTATAAACTCTCCTTCATTTCTTCTTTATTCAGGTTGTGGAGGTGCAGTTTGTCAAAGCTCAGCTGTGATTGGCTGCTCTCAGCTCTGAAGTCCAACCCCTCCCACCTCAGACACTTGGACCTGAGTTGGAACCACCTTCAGGATTCAACAGTGAAGGAGCTGAGTGGTTTTCTGCAGGGTCCAGACTGTAAACTGGAGACTCTGAGGTCAGTTCACCCTCTTCACTCTACAACTTCTATCACTCTTGTTGTTGTTGTCATGATTTTCACTTGACTGCTGTTGGAAATTCAATTTGCAGTCACTGCTTTGTGTTTGAAGCATATGAAATTGGGTGGAAAGGTACAGTGTGTAAAATTCTACCATCTAGTGGTCAGATTTCAGATTGCTTTAGTGTCAGATTCTGAAGTGGACATTTCACTTTGATTTTCAGAGTGATGACACCCTGGAAAAACTCTCCATCATTTCTTCTCTATTCAGGTTGTGGAGATGTAGTTTGTTAGAGCTCAGCTGTGATTGGCTGCTCTCATCTCTGAAGTCCAACCCCTCCCAACTCAGACACCTGGAGCTGAGTTGGAACTGCCTTCTGGATTCAACAGTGAAGGTGCTGAGTGGTTTTCTGCAGAGTCCAGACTGTAAACTGGAGGCTCTGAGGTCAGTTCACCCTCTTCACTCTACAACTGCTGCAGTTATTGTTGTCATGACTTTGAATTGAGTTTGTTGGAATTCACTTTGATTCCATTAGAAATGTGTAAAACTGGTTTTAAATTACACACACACACACACACACACACACACACACACGTATGCGCACATACGCACTCACGCACGCACACACACACACACACACGCGCGCGCGCGCACACCCAACTGTGAATGACACTCTCCATCATTTATTCCGTATTCAGGTTGGAGAGGTGCAGGTTGTCATAGATCAGCTGTGATTGGCTGCTCTCAGCTCTGAAGTCCAACCCCTCCCACCTCAGAGAGCTGGACCTGGCTGAGAACTATCTTCAGGATTCATCAGTTAAGGAGCTGAGTGGTTTTCTGCAGAGTCCAGACTGTAAACTGGAGACTCTGAGGTCAGTTCACCCTCTTCACTCTACAACTTCTATCACTCTTGTTGTTGTTGTCGTCATGATTTTCACTTTACTGCTGTTGGAAATTCAATTTGCAGACACTGGTTTGTGATAGTAATGAATGAAACTGGGCTTGAAGGTACAGTGGATAAAATCCTCCCATCTAGTGGTCAGATTGCAGATTGCAGATGCTGAAGTGGACATTTCACTTTGATTTTCAGAGTGATGACACCCAGGAAAAACTCTCCATCATTATAAACTCCATCATTTATTCTCTGTTCAGGTTGTGGGGCTGCAATTTGTCAGAGCTCAGCTGTGATTGGCTGCTCTCAGCTCTGAAGTCCAACCCCTCCCACCTCAGAGAGCTGGACCTGAATATGAACCCCCTGAAGGAGTCATCAGTGAAGGAGCCACTGATGGATCTTGTCTACAGCAGTGACCATCAACTGAAGAGTGTGAGGTTAGTACTGGTTTGGAACCAGTGGATGATGGTTCCAGCACCAAAGCCAGTTGATCCCACAGCAGAGGTCCAGTGTTCCCAGTCACAGTGTGAGAGGAGGATGGTGACGTCCAGCTGCTCCTCATTCATCCAACATCTGCTGCCAAACTGCTTCTTCTCTCAGTTCACCACTCAATTATTGATCAGTTCATCTTCATCAGGCCTCAGTATCAGTCCAACACTGCATGGTCACATGACCTTCTGATGTTCCACACTTGACATGTGACTGAGAGTCTGCTTCTTCTCACCAGTCACTCCATCATCTCCATCAACAGTCAACGTCTCTGTGATGATGCATTCAAGGACCGTGAGTCCTGACTCCTGCTGTCTCTTCTTATCTTTGCAGGTGGTGGTGAGGATGAGGAGAGTGAAGAGGAGCGCTCCATCTAGTGGTGGCTGACAGAACTACAACCAGTGGAGCCAAACAGCAAGCTGCACGCACCAACACTGTGTGGGCGTGTCACGACCTTTGACCCCAGTGCAGCCTGGTGGCTGGCGGACTGCTTCTCCCTACAAGCTGCTGTGGTTACTGGGAGAGACGTCCCAGAAGCCACTGGTGGAGCTGAATCCTCAGTGGAAGAAGCAGGACTTGGAGCAGCTGCTCAGTGAAGGCAGCAGCAACACAACCACTGCTTCTGCTCTCATCATCCACGGCTGGAACATCTCAGCATGAAGGTTCCACACATCAACAACACACTGCTCTGCTCTCACTTCAGACTTCTATAACATCTTCATTTTGGAGGTGAAAAATACTTTTCAAGAGACTTTATTTCTGCTTCATGATCTTAAATAAGGAAATCATGTGGAAAAGATAAAGTGATTCACAACACCTGTGATGGGAACTCAAATCATTATTGAATCATAAGTAAGACAAAAGAAGTTTCCCTCAAAATAATTCATGGTTTTGATGCTTGCCAGATGTTTGTGTGGAGATTTCAGAAGGACGTCAATGAATCAGAAGGAAACCAGATCATTTATTTTATGTGATTATAACTTTGTTACGAGCTCAAACATTATATTTCAGTGATTCAATATTCTGACAATAAAAGCCATCACAACCTCTGACCTGTGTAACCTTGACCTCAACTGACGTTTCATTTCTGCTGCTTTAACACTTTGATTATATATCTCCTGAAGTCCTGCCATGGGGATTCTCCATATCTGAATAACTTGTGTACTCAAACCTTCTGTAGGCCATACCCACTTCTCCACTAGGTCTCAACATAAACCACATGAATCAATGAAAATAAATCTCACTTTTACAAACAAATCCAATTCAGTTCAAATATAATTTAAATAAAATAAATGATACATTATAATTAATCACCAACAGATAAATCAATGCTGGATATGAGGTGGTTTGCCCTCTCTGGGTCGGTGGGGAGGCCCTGCCTCAGGGGGAGGAGTTCCAGCATCTCGGGGTCTTGTTTGGGACGCCTCCCTGGGGAGGTGTTCCAGGCATGTCCCACCAGGAGGAGACCCTGCTGGAGGGACCAGGTCTCTGGGCAGGACTGGGAAGCCTTGGGGTCCCACTGGAGGAGCTGGAGGAGGTGACTGGGTCCAGGGAAGTCTGGGGGTCTCTGCTGAGGCTGCTGCCCCCGAGACCTGACTCCGGATACGGCAGTAGAAGATGGATGGATGGATGCATGGATGGATGCCAGGTGATAGAACATTTCATAAAAACAGACTCTGCATTATAACTTCTATTACACTCTAAATAACTCACTCCAATATAACTGCACTCGTCCTTCTCTCACATTACATTGGATCACAATGACCAAACAACACAACAAAGACAATGATCCAACTGTACTGCCACGTCCAGACTCAGTGTAGGTCTGTAGGCCTCTTGGACCTTCATGTGAACCACTGCGTGTTGACTGGAGGTGAAACATGGCTGACTGCTGTCCTCCTACCTAGACAATGCAATCTCACTTTCAATCTCACAGCCACTAAAAAACCTGATTGTGATTGAGAGGTCCTCAGCAGCCAATCACTGTTGGGAGTCCAGCCTTCAAACACTCCTCCTGAATCCACAGTCACATCTGTGAGCATCTGGAACTTTGGCCCTGATCCTCCACACCACACAACTTGGGATGACAGCGCCACCTACCTGGATCCTTTCAGCAGCCAGTCCATGCTCTGACCCGTTTCCACTGTGGCCTGTTGGCTCATCTGGACCGGAGTCTGGATCATCAGTCTCCAGGTTCATGGAATCTGTCAGAGTGCCGCCGTCCTGTGATGTAATGATAGAGAATCACTCTATTTATACTAATGTGCAGAACCACTAGAGTGTCATTTCTTCACTGCTGTCAGCAACAAGCATTTGGTGTCACACTGGTGTACAACACTTATGGGCTAATTAATAAGAAATGACATATTTAGGAATCACCCGCAATGCCCAGATTGTTGCTGCTTATCTGCTGATATGAGCCGTCAACTGTTGCAATATAGAACCACGGGCAGGAAATTACAATTAGTGTAGAGCGTATTATAATTTAAAAGTTTACTAACGGTAGTTCTTTAAAGAATTTAGCAGGGATGGAACAGCCTAACGTGACGACGTCACTTGTAAAACGGAAGGAGCTCAACCTGCTGTCACGGTGAAAACTCAGTGTTACGTCCCGTCTCGGGGGACCAAGACGCAACGTGTGGGACACCTTCCCCCACTCCCAAGCCTCATTAATTTTTCACTGCAGTTGGCGGTTTTCAACAAAAACATTTATTGATCAGTAAATGAAAGAAACAAAACAACTCAACCGGTGGGCAGCAAAGGCTTCAGGGTGGGCCCAGGCCAAAATAATAAACCAAACTCCAAATACCTCGCCTTAAGAACTAACTAAAGAAAGAAAGAGAACCCAAATACAGAAAGGCTAACCTCCCTACATACTTAATAAACAGGAGAAAAGAGGGGACAAGGAAAATGGCAGCCCACCCCTTTTTTTTATTAACCTCTTTCAATGAACTCCAAAACGTACATGGTCAAAATCCATATTATTATTATGTTGTTGTTTTTTTTTAATGCTCATACAAAACAAAAAGAGTGGAGGGAGAGTGGTCTGAATTGGGTTCAGTGAGTGTCACATCCACTTCTACCGCATTATTTCCGGCAGCAAGCTTCTCCTGTTATGACTTTTCCGTTCTACTCAACCTTGATTTGTGGAGTGACGAGCACACAGCACGTGACCTCCACGATGAGCTTCCACCCACGGAAGTACCATAGGAGGACACGGATTAAATAGTATGGCTTGTCCACCAGAAAGCTGTATTATGGTGTACGTAATATAAAACTTTGGCCCAGTTCTGCTTGTATTGCATTGTATTGGTTGGTGTTCCTGAAGTTTCATTTTTCGTCCCTTTTTATTTTTTACATCCATGTTTGTGATGAAATAGTATTGTGAATCGCGAGCTCGCATTGCATGCTGGGAAAAAGCGTCACTCAAGGAAGTTTTGGCTTCGCTGACACGGTCCTGAAGGGAAGTGGGTTTTAGTGCACTGGAACGGGATGAATGTGTTCAATCAAGCAGTACAAACCTGATTAATTGTCTTAATACTTCACTTCGAATGGCCATATTGTTTAGGATTAGAATTAGATGACAACTTCTTCACAATATTTGCAACTATTCAATTTGACCAGCAGGTGTCAGTAGAAGACGAAATTTCATGTTGACTATTTCCTAATGGAAGTGCTCTCTTGAGGGACGGTGTAAAAGGAAAATGGCCAGCTGCAGCAGAAAAGTGGACCCATATATATATATATATATATATATATATATATATATATATATATATATATATATATATATATATATATATATATACATATATATATATATATATACATATATGTATATATACATATATATATATGTATATATATATATATATATATATGTGTATGTATATATATATATATATATATATATATGTATATATATATATATATATATGTATATATATATATATATATATATATATATATATACATATCTGCAATTCATATTTTAACGGTTTATATAGACCCCTCAGGCTCCATTCAAAATGGGGGTTATTGTAGGAGAGTTGTAGTCAACTGAGATTTGGAGAGAGTTTGGATTACTAGATTTTTGATAGCATTTATAGTTTGGAGAGCTTAGGGAGAGAGTGAGGAGAGGAGAGGTGATAGGATGGAGCCCCCTGTCCTGTACATCAATGTCCATGTTACACAAGCATCTATGCCAGGGGTGCCCATTACGTCCATCGCGATCTACTGGTCAATTGCGAAGGGAGTTTGGGTCTATCGCATGGAGAGAGAGAGAGGGAGAGAGAAAGTGAGTGTGAGAGAGAGAGAGAGAGAGATCCGTGTCAATTACAGCAGGTAGAATCGTTCAGGCAGGATTATAAAACACGGTGGATCTGGTTGATTTTGGTCATAATGTACGATGTGCTGGATTTTGTTCTTATATGTGCTGTGCTTTACAGTGAAACGTAAATGTGACGTATCGGCTTCGGCACTATTCAGATCAAATAAAGACCAGACAGGGACAGGAAAAAGAGTTTCGCTGTTGTTTTACACGCAAAACTACCGGGGTTGTCGCGTGAGCTTGCAATCCTGGCGTAAACTGATGGAGACGCCTCGCTCGGAAAATGCGCTTCAAAGTGCGCACGCACTGCAGACGCGCCGGAGATCCTGGGAGATGCTGCTGGCAAAACGTCTGCATCACACACACACACACACACACACACACCAATTATCCCTAACCTATGCGCTGGAAAACACAAAAATATACAGCAAAACATCTTAACTTAAACACACTTTTATTGATAAAATCAAACATAGGCAGATATAACCTAAACAATTTTAAACCATGAGTTTTCTGTGCAATGATGAGCATAAATGCACATGGGAACATGTTGACCCATTTAATCCTTTCTTTCTTTATCATTGGACTACAAATATATTTCTGAATGACTTTTCCTGTTTTATAGGAGGTGGATCTTTTTGACTTGCTCATTTTAAAAGTAGCTTGCATGTTGAAAAAGTGTGAGCACCCCTGATCTATGCCCTTTTCCAAGTCCCACAATCACTTTCACTGTCATCTGCCTGATTACACCCATGCCATTTTCAGAAAAAAAATGCACAAACAGAATACATTAAAAAAATGTATCATACACATAGTTATCAAGTCAAGTTATTTATTTATTGTCATTGTTGAACAAAGTTAACAACAAAATTTGTTTGGAGCATCCCCATAACCACTGGCATCAGTACCCATAAAAATAATCATAAATAAGTGAGAAAAAAAAACAAAAATATATATATATATAATTTATGTACAGAAATTATTTGGTCATTCATTTTTTGCAATTCATAGTCATTCCCAACAGACATAACAGACACAAAAATTCAATGCATCACACGTGGTTGAGACACAGCTTGCCTGTGATTGTACTTTTGGCCAGTAGGTGGTTTTGTGTGCACATGAAGCTTCGAACCAGTTGGCTCAAGTGGTTCAATGCCTCATGAGGTTTCACCTCACCATCACTAGTCATGACACACAGCTTGCTGTTTGGCTCCACTTGTTGTAGTTCTGTCAGCCACCACCAGATGGTGACACACAGATGGTGGTCACACTGTGACTGGGAACACTGGACCTCTGCTGTGGGATCAACTGGCTTTGGTGCTGGAACCATCATCCAATGGTTCCAAACCAGTACTGACCTCACACTCTCCAGTTGATAGTCTCTGCTGTGGACAAGATCCATTAGTGGCTTCACTCTTGAATCCTGCAGCTGGTTCCCATCCAGGTCCAGGTGTCTGAGGTGGGAGGGGTTGGACTTCAGAGCTGAGAGCAGCCAATCACAGCTGAGCTCTGACAAACTGCAGCACCACAACCTGAATAGAGAATAAATGATGAAGAGTTTATAATGATGGAGAGTTTTTCCAGGGTGTCATCACTCTGAAAATCAAAGTGAAATGTCCACTTCAGAATCTGCAATCTGAAAGCTGACCACTAGATGGGAGGATTTTACACACTGTACCTTTAAACCCAGTTTCATTCATTTCAAACACAAAGCAGTGACTGCAAATTGAATTTCCAACAGCAGTCAAGTGAAAATCATGACAACAATAACAAGAGTGATAGAAGTTGTAGAGTGAAGAGGGTGAACTGACCTCAGAGCCTCCAGTTTACAGTCTGGACTCTGCAGAAAACCACTCAGCACCTTCACTGTTGAATCCAGAAGGCAGTTCCAACTCAGCTCCAGGTGTCTGAGTTGGGAGGGGTTGGACTTCAGAGCTGAGAGCAGCCAATCACAGCTGAGCTTTGACAACCTGCACCTCCACAACCTGAATAGAGAAGAAATGATGGAGAGTTTTTCCAGGGTGTCTTCACTCTGAGAATCAAAGTCAAAAGTCGACTTTAGAATCTGACACTCATCAAAGGAGAGAGGGTGAGTGAATGAGCGCTGCAATCTGAAATCTGACCACCAGATGGCAGGATTTTACACACTGGACCTTTAAACCAGGGGTGCTCACACTTTTTCAACATGCGAGCTACTTTTAAAATGACCAAGTCAAAAAGATCTACCTACTATACAATCGGTGTGTGTGTGTGAGTGTGTGTGTGTGTGTGTGTGTGTGTGTGTGTGTGTGTGTGTGGGGAACGCAGATGTTTTGCTAGCAGCATCTCCCAGGATCTCCAGTGCTTCTGCTGTGCGTGACTTTGAAGCGCATTTTGCGAGCGAGGCGTCTCCATCAGTTTACGCCAGGATTGCAAGCTCACGCAACAACCCCGGTAGTTTGGCGTGTAGTTAAAGAAAACAACAGCCAAACTCTTTTTGCTGTCCCTGTCTGCTCTCAAACAGAATGCAGGTATCTGAAGTATACCTTGATTTTGTTCATTATAGTTGCAGATTTAAAATGAAACCTGCTTTATGTCTCCTTTATTTGATCTGAGCAGTGCAGAAGCCGATTCATCACATTTACCTTTGACTGTAAAACACAGCACATATAGAAACAAACTCCAGCACATCGTACATTATGACCAAGATCAACCACAACCACCGTGTTTTCTAATGACTGAGAGAGCGGTGCTCCCCCCCCCCCCCCTCGACCTAATGGGCACCCCTGCTTCAAACCCAGTTTCACTCATTTCAAACACAAACCAGTGTCTGCAAATTGAATTCCCAACAACAGTCAAGTGCAAATCATGACGACAACAACAAGAGTGATAGAAGTTGTAGAGTGAAGAGGGTGAACTGACCTCAGAGTCTCCAGTTTACAGTCTGGACTCTGCAGAAAACCACTCAGCTCCTTCACTGCTGAATCCTGCAGCAGGTTCTCACTCAGGTCCAGGTGTCTGAGGTGGGAGGGGTTGGACTTCGGAGCTGAGAGCAGCCATTCACAGCTGAGCTTTGACAACCTGCAGTACTCCAACCTGAATAGAGCATAAATGATGGAGAGTTTATAATGATGGAGAGTTTTTCCAGGGTGTCATCACTCTGAAAATCAAAGTGAAATGTCGACTTCAGAATCTGCAACAACACTTATATCAGTAGACTCATCAAGTTGCAAGGCAAATTTCTTACTGATAGGGATCTTGTCCAAAACCACACTTTCGATGTCTGCAGACATCTCATTAATACGTCTGGAGATTGTGTTATCTGAGAGAGAGACTTTGGCTATTTCTTTAGCCGCTTCGGGTCCGAGCGTCTCATTTACAATGGCTTTGCAGGCGGGAAGTATTAATTGCTCTGCCACAGTGTGGGACTTTTTTGATTTAGCCACAAGTTCAGCGTAGTGTTGCCACCCGTCCCGTTTTTCCCAGAATTGTTCTCTTTTTTCACCACCTGTCCCGGGAAAAATAAAATCTCTCCCGGGACACAATTTGTCCCGTTTTTAAGGGAAAATGACAAAACCTCATTTGATTTCTGCCTGTGGTCTACTCCCGTAAAATACGCGATTGTCCCGTACTTGGCAACTAAAAAACCTGTCCCGTAATGAACTGATACAGGACGCACTTCACTTTGTGTCCCGTATATTTCGGTGACCCCCCCAGTCGACAGACTTGAGACACCCCCCCCAGAGGTCCCGGATTTGTAACTCTGGTAGGTGGCAACCCTAGTTCAGCGACGTGGTAGCTAGCTTTAAGGGCTCTCTCGTTTACTTTTGCGGTTTTTCTCATGAAAGTTGCCTGTTTCTCCGTGTGTTCACGCAGGCGAACAAAATACTCCACATTTTTCTTTTGAACTGAGGGCTGTTTCGTTTGGAGATGGCGTTTAAGCTTACTTGGGACTGTTGGAGAGCTTTTCACCACATACCAAGCACAACGGAGTCGGTGCCGTTGCATCTCCGGTAAAAGTAAATCCAAATGAAAGATAGCTTTCATTGTATTGCCTCACGCCAGAAACTTTGCTCGACGTCACCGTCTTTGCCTCCACTCATACTAGGGCCTTCATCTGTTCAATCATTTTGTCCAGGGTCCATTTCAGAGTCAGCATTTTTCCTCTTCAAAAACTTATCCATCACTTTCAACCGTCGTCCCGCTATCCACAATCCACACACCTGTCGCTGCATCCATGCGTCACTAATTCGCTTGTCTCCAAGCGCAAGGCAATTAGCTACCTGCTGCTGCCACCTACTGGTATGGAAGAGTACTACATGATTACTCTGCCAGGCGCTAGACTGCACAGGCACACAAATGGGATAATTTCCCATGGCACACCTGACAATATCTCGCGACACACAAACACTGGTTTACAGGAACGGGTGCTCATCAGAAAACACTGGCAGTGTGTTTCCCGTGTCTTACTTCCGGTATAAAGTTCGCTTCAAAATTACAACAGAAATACTACCGAAAGATGCCAGTAGGTGGCAACGACGCTCTATAAATGCTTCTCTTAATGCAACAAATAAATGAAATGACTTTCATACTTACACCAACTGCTCTTAACCTATTTATTAAACAATTTAGACTTAAAGGCTTCTTTGTTGTTTCACCTTAACAGAACACTAATAATAATAATAATAATAATAATAATAATAATAATAATAATAATAATAATAATAATAATAATAATAATAATAATAATAATATTAAGAATTTGCCATTTACAAAACGTGCACATTTCTTTTAAACTTAAGTGTAGTTGTTTTCCATATCTATTGACGCAAATGACGTTAACCTTGCAATGAACGCAGCAACACTTGTACCTAATAACACTAATGATACAACAAATACACGTCAAAATGGTTGCAGTGAAAATGGACGCTTTTAATCATATATGTTTTGGCTCATGCCAAGTAAAATTTCAGGAATTATTCTTTGTTTGTTTAGAATGTCGGACATGTATTCAGCGCTTTGTGATGAAGAGCTGGATGCCGTCATTGCAGAAATCCAACTCAGTCACCCAAACACAGGGTACAGAATGATGAGAGCATTCCTTCATGCCAGGGGATTACGAGTGCAAAGTAAGTTTGATATGAAGTTGATCCCCACATGAATGTATTCAGTAATCTGTATTGTGCATCAGTTTAACCGAAACAAACAAATATAATTAGCTTTATTTGTATAACGCTTTCCGTACAAAATGTAGCTAAAAGTGCTTACATGGATGATTAAAAAAAGAATGGCGGTATATTTAAAAAAAGAAAGGGGGGGGTATTTAATAAATGAAATCATACCTTTTGTCAGCATTATCTGTGTTAACATGGATTTGTGCCTTTAATATTTTATGTAGTTTGTCTTTCTTTTTTTGCTTTTTTTTTTGCTGTTGTTGTAGTTCAAAGAGTACGTGATTCCTTAAGAAGAGTGGACCCAATTGGGACTGAAGTGCGAGCCTTGGCCAATCGCACACTAAGACGGAGGCAGTATTCTGTTCCTGCACCAAATGCAATGTGGCACATAGATGGAAACCACAAATTAATACGGTATTTTTCAAAACTGTTTTTAAATACTTGAACAAATGAAACATTGAGATTTTCTACCCACTCCAAATCTTTTCATCTTTGTACCATACCTTTTTTGTGTCAAATAAGCTGTGCATGAACCTTTTTCAATTAGCCATCTGATGCCTTATATATTTTAGATTTCTCTTTCCATCTTCTCTCCCTTTTTTACCAAAAGCTGGAGATTTGTCATTCACGGTGGAATAGATGGCTTTAGCCGTTTAATTGTTTATCTGTCTGCTGCAATAAACAACCGAGCATCCACAGTGTTGGAAACAGGGGCGGTCCTAGAATTTTTTTCTTGGGGGGGCAAGCTCGGGGCACAGACGGGTGGCACACCGGAATGACATTTGTTTTGTTTTTTTAAATGCCCTATGCCTTAGGTAATAATAAATGGTAGGCGGAGGTATGAATAATATAACTATTTTATTTACCCAAATAATGCACAAAACAGTGTATCATCCAGCATTTAATAATCTTATCTGACTGAGTAAAATGCTTTTTGTTTGTTTGAGTGGGTTGATCTGTGCTCCGGGAGAGTATACTGGTGTATCTAGTACTAGTAACCTAGTATTAGTTTCAGCAAGATAAACAAGTGTTTCATAGGTATCTATGTATCTTTGTTAACTTATAGAGATGGAAACCAAGAACTGAGTTTAGTTATGAATGTTTTTTTTTTAAATTCATAACAGGTACAAAGTGCATACACATGAAAAATCCCTTTGTGAGAATTATATTCAAGTTACCAAAGTTTGACTTATATTACAAGTACACAGTTTATATGTATTATTTACAAACAGGATTATGACAGCTGAATACGCTTGTTTTGGTGTTGACTACCTGCAGAATGCTGAATTGCAGATGATGGGCCCTCAACCTCATCATTGGGAAAAGTTCCTGGGAAAAGTTGTATAAATTACTCATAATGTCAATACAAGTATAACATCAACTCAACTTTTAATACGTATTCAAATGTTATCGATTTTAAAGACACCCTGCTTCCTTTCTTGACATTGTGGACATATCCTATTCACTTCATTTAAGCGTCTTATGTTATAGGCCACTTGTCTATCCATTAGCTCATAAAACAACAACCACACTTCCATTCAGCACCAATAAAGAGCATTAAAATAGACATAAAGTAATAAAACAGAATTTAATGAGATTAAATTAATATTGCCCATTCCACAGTCCAGAACAAAGCAGAGGTGGTGTGCGACTTTGAGTGTGACTGATTCAGGATGCAGTGACTGTAGTGATGGTGAGGTGAAGCCTCATGAGGCATTGAACCACTTAAGCCAACTGGTTCGAGAAACGGTTCATTTCTCGAAGCTTCATGTGCACACGAAACCACCTACTGGCCAAATGTACAATCACAGGCAAGCTGTGTCTCAACCACGTGTGATGCATTGAATTTTTGTGTCTGTTATGTCTGTTGGGAATGACTATGAATTGCAAAAAATGAATGACCAAATCATTTCTGTACATAAATTATATTTTTTGTTTTGTTTTTTTCTCTCACTTATTTATGATTATTTTTATGGGTACTGATGCCAGTGGTTATGGGGATGCTCCAAACAAATTTTGTTGTTAACTTTGTTCAACAATGACAATAAATAAATAACTTGACTTGATAACTATGTGTATGATACATTTTTTGAATGTATTCTGTTTGTGCAATTTTTTTCTGAAAATGGCATGGGTGTAATCAGGCAGATGACAGTGAAAGTGATTGTGGGACTTGGAAAAGGGCATAGATCAGGGGTGCTCACACTTTTTCAACATGCAAGCTACTTTTAAAATGAGCAAGTCAAAAAGATCCACCTCCTATAAAACAGGAAAACATATTCATTCAGAAATATATTTGTAGTCCAATGATAAAGAAAGAAAGAGGATTAAATAGGTCAACATGTTCCCATGTGCATTTATGCTCATCATTGCACAGAAAACTCATGGTTTAAAATTGTTTAGGTTATATCTGCCTATGTTTGATTTTATCAATAAAAGTGTGTTTACGTTAAGATGTTTTGCTGTATAGTTTTGTGTTTTCCAGCGCATAGGTTAGGGATAATTGGTGTGTGTGTGTGTGTGTGTGTGTGTGTGTGTGTGTGTGTGTGTGTGTGTGTGTGTGTGTGTGTGTGTGTGATGCAGACGTTTTGCTAGCAGCATCTCCCAGGATCTCCGGCGCGTCTGCAGTGCGTGCGCACTTTGAAGCGCATTTTCCGAGCGAGGCGTCTCCATCAGTTTACGCCAGGATTGCAAGCTCACGCGACAACCCCGGTAGTTTTGCGTGTAAAACAACAGCGAAACTCTTTTTCCTGTCCCTGTTTGGTCTTTATTTGATCTGAATAGTGCCGAAGCCGATACGTCACATTTACGTTTCACTGTAAAGCACAGCACATATAAGAACAAAATCCAGCACATCGTACATTATGACCAAAATCAACCAGATCCACCGTGTTTTCTAATCCTGCCTGAACGATTCTACCTGCTGTAATTGACGCGGATCTCTCTCTCTCTCTCTCTCACACTCACTCCCTCTCTCCCTCTCTCTCTCCATGCGATAGACCCAAACTCCCTTCGCAATTGACCAGTAGATAGCGATGGACGTAATGGGCACCCCTGGCATAGATGCTTGTGTAACATGGACATTGATGTACAGGACAGGGGGCTCCATCCTATCACCTCTCCTCTCCTCACTCTCTCCCTAAGCTCTCAAAACTATCTCCAAACTAAACGCTATCTAGTCTCAAACACTCCAAACTATAAACACTATCCAAAATCTAGTAATCCAAACTCTCTCCAAATCTCAGTTGACTGCAACTCTCCTACAATAACCCCCATTTTGAATGGAGCCTGAGGGATCTATATGAACCGTTAAATATATATATATATATATATATATATATATATATATATATATATATATATATATATATATATATATATATATATATATATATATACACATATGGGTCCACTTTTCTGCTGCAGCTGGCCATTTTCATTTTACACCGTCCAAATTTACAGCTCAGGGCGCTGGGACGAATTCCAAATTGTGTGCAGATACAGGCCTACACTTCAAATAATTATGAGAAAAATCCAACGTCAAGAGAGCACTTCCATTAGGAAATAGTCAACATGAAATTTCGTCTTCTACTGACACCTGCTGGTCAAATTGAATAGTTGCAAATATTGTGGAGAAGTTGTCATCTAATTCTATTCCTAAACAATATGGCCATTCGAAGTGAAGTATTAAGACAATTAATCAGGTTTGTACTGCTTGATTGAACACATTCATCCCGTTCCAGTGCACTAAAACCCACTTCCCTTCAGGACCGTGTCAGCGAAGCCAAAACTTCCTTGAGTGACGCTGTTTCCCAGCATGCAATGCGAGCTAGCGATTCACAATACTATTTCATCACAAACATGGATGTAAAAAATAAAAAGGGACGAAAAATGAAACTTCAGGAACACCAACCAATACAATGCAATACAAGCAGAACTGGGCCGAAGTTTTATATTATGTACACCATAATACATCCTTCTGGTGGACAAGCCATACTATTTAATCCGTGTCCTCCTATGGTACTTCCGTGGGAGGAAGCTCATAGTAGAATTCACGTGCTGGGTGCTCGTCACTCCACTCAATCGTTGCGGCAGTCGTAACAGAAGCTTGCTGCTGTAAATAATGTTCTTGTTTTGTATGAGCATTTAAAAAAAACAACAACATAATAATAATATGAATTTTGACCATGTATGTTTTGGAGTTCATTGAAAGAGGTTAATAATAAAATAAAAATATAATGTATATATATATATATATATATATATATAGTGTGTGTAACTTTAACTAACTTATCTATTTCTATCCATCTATCAAACTTACTATCTAGGGATCTTGATATTGTGTTGGCAGATGCATTATCACGTGTACGTGTGGACTAGCTGCGAAATTCTTATTTCGGGGGAACTGAGGGTTTTCTTGTTTAGTTTTGTTTGTAGGTATGTTAATAGGGTTTGGTTCTTAAGGGAGGGGGTGTTATGACCCACGGGTGGGTCTAGGTGCCTCTATGTTTGTGTCTGTGTGTGTGTGAGAGAGTGGATGATGCCTTGCAGGTGCGGTCCTGGATGTTGGCTGATGATTGGATGCGCTATGGCTGAGAAGGAGGAGTAGTCGAGCCAGCCTGACGGTCATCCCTCCTCCGCTCTCAAGTCTGCAGTTAGTCACTTCTGAAATGGCGTTAGAGCACGCAGCCGTAGGGGTGGGCTGCCATTTTCTTTGTCCCCTCTTTTCTCCTGTTTAATAAGTATGTAGGGAGGTTAGCCTTTCTGTATTTGGCTTCTCTTTCTTTCTTTAGTTAGTTCTTAAGGCGAGGTAGTTGGAGTTTGATTTATTATTTTGGCCTGGGCCCACCCTGAAGCCTTTGCTGCCCACCGGTTAAGTTGTTTTGTTTATTTCATTTACTGATTCATAAATGTTTTTGTTGAAAACCGCCAACTGCCGTGAGAAATTAATGAGGCTTGGGAGTGGGGGAAGGTGTCCCACACGTTGCGTCTCGGTCCCCCTAGACGGGACGTAACACAGAGTTTTCACCGTGACAGCAGGTTGAGCTCCTACCGTTTTACAAGTGACGTCGTCACGTTAGGCTGTTCCATCCCTGCTAAATTCTTTAAAGAACTACCGTAAGTAAACTTTTAAATTATAATACACTCTACACTAATTGTAATTTCCTGCCCGTGGTTCTATATTGCAACAGTTGACGGCTCATATCAGCAGATAAGCAGCAACAATCTGGGCATTGCGGGTGATTCCTAAATATGTCATTTCTTATTAATTAGCCCATAAGTGTTGTACACCAGTGTGACACCAAATGCTTGTTGCTGACAGCAGTGAAGAAATGACACTCTAGTGGTTCTGCACATTAGTATAAATAGAGTGATTCTCTATCATTACATCACAGGACGGCGGCACTCTGACAGATTCCATGAACCTGGAGACTGATGATCCAGACTCCGGTCCAGATGAGCCAACAGGCCACAGTGGAAACGGGTCAGAACATGGACTGGCTGCTGAAAGGATCCAGGTAGGTGGCGCTGTCATCCCAAGTTGTGTGGTGTGGAGGATCAGGGCCAAAGTTCCAGATGCTCACAGATGTGACTGTGGATTCAGGAGGAGTGTTTGAAGGCTGGACTCCCAACAGTGATTGGCTGCTGAGGACCTCTCAATCACAATCAGGTTTTTTAGTGGCTGTGAGATTGAAAGTGAGATTGCATTGTCCAGGTAGGAGGACAGCAGTCAGCCATGTTTCACCTCCAGTCAACACGCAGTGGTTCACATGAAGGTCCAAGAGGCCTACAGACCTATACTGAGTCTGGATGTGGCAGTACAGTTGGATCATTGTCTTTGTTGTGTTGTTTGGTCATTATGATCCAATGTAATGTGAGAGAAGGACGAGTGCAGTTATATTGGAGTGAGTTATTTAGAGTGTAATAGAAGTTATAATGCAGAGTCTGTTTTTATGAAATGTTCTATCACCTGGCATCCATCCATCCATGCATCCATCCATCCATCTTCTACTGCCGTATCCGGAGTCAGGTCTCGGGGGCAGCAGCCTCAGCAGAGACCCCCAGACTTCCCTGGACCCAGTCACCTCCTCCAGCTCCTCCAGTGGGACCCCAAGGCTTCCCAGTCCAGCCCAGAGACCTGGTCCCTCCAGCAGGGTCTCCTCCTGGTGGGACATGCCTGGAACACCTCCCCAGGGAGGCGTCCTAAACAAGACCCCGAGATGCTGGAACTCCTCCCCCTGAGGCAGGGCCTCCCCACCGACCCAGAGAGGGCAAACCACCTCATATCCAGCATTGATTTATCTGTTGGTGATTAATTATAATGTATCATTTATTTTATTTAAATTATATTTGAACTGAATTGGATTTGTTTGTAAAAGTGAGATTTATTTTCATTGATTCATGTTGTTTATGTTGAGACCGAGTGGAGAAGTGGGTATGGCCTACAGAAGGTTTGAGTACACAAGTTATTCAGATACGGAGAATCCCCATGGTAGGACTTCAGGAGATATATAATCAAAGTGTTAAAGCAGCAGAAATGAAACGTCAGTTGAGGTCAAGGTCACACAGGTCACAGGTTGTGATGGCTTTTATTGTCAGAATATTGAATCATATAAATAATGAAAAATAGAAATATAATGTTTGAGCTAGTAACAAAGTTAGGATGATATAACATAATCACATAAAATAAATGATCTGGTTTCCTTCTGATTCATTGACGTCCTGAAATCTCCACACAAACATCTGGCAAGCATCAAAACCATGAATTATTTTGAGGGAAACTTCTGTTGTCTTACTTATGATTCAATTATGATTTGAGTTCCCATCACAGGTGTTGTGAATCACTTTATCTTTTCCACATGATTTCCTTATTTAAGATCATGAAGCAGAAATAAAGTCTCTTGAAAAGTATTTTTCACCTCCAAAATGAAGATGTTATAGAAGTCTGAAGTGAGAGCAGAACAGTGTGTTGTTGATGTGTGGAACCTTCATGCTGAGATGTTCCAGCCGTGGATGATGAGAGCAGAAGCAGTGGTTGTGTTGCTGCTGCCTTCACTGAGCAGCTGCTCCAAGTCCTGCTTCTTCCACTGAGGATTCAGCTCCACCAGTGGCTTCTGGGACGTCTCTCCCAGTAACCACAGCAGCTTGTAGGGAGAAGCAGTCCGCCAGCCACCAGGCTGCACTGGGGTCAAAGGTCGTGACACACCCACACAGTGTTGGTGTGCAGCTTGCTGTTTGGCTCCACTGGTTGTAGTTCTGTCAGCCACCAGTAGATGGAGCTCTCCTCTTCACTCTCCTCATCCTCACCACCACCTGCAAAGATAAGAAGAGACAGCAGGAGTCAGGACTCACGGTCCTTGAACGCATCATCACAGAGACGTTGACTGTTGATGGAGATGATGGAGTGACTGGTGAGAAGAAGCAGACTCTCAGTCACATGTCAAGTGTGGAACATCAGAAGGTCATGTGACCATGGAGTGTTGGACTGATACTGAGGCCTGATGAAGATGAACTGATCAATAATTGAGTGGTGAACTGAGAGAAGAAGCAGTTTGGCAGCAGATGTTGGATGAATGAGGAGCAGCTGGACGTCACCATCCTCCTCTCACACTGTGACTGGGAACACTGGACCTCTGCTGTGGGATCAACTGGCTTTGGTGCTGGAACCATCATCCACTGGTTCCAAACCAGTACTAACCTCACACTCTCCAGTTGATGGTCACTGCTGTAGACAAGATCCATCAGTGGCTCCTTCACTGATGACTCCTTCAGGGGGTTCATATTCAGGTCCAGCTCTCTGAGGTGGGAGGGGTTGGACTTCAGAGCTGAGAGCAGCCAATCACAGCTGAGCTCTGACAAACTGCAGTCAATCAACCTGAATAGAGAATAAATGATGGAGAGTTTATAATGATGGAGCGTTTTTCCAGGGTGTCATCACTCTGAAAATCAAAGTGAAATTGACTTCAGAATCTGACACTACAGAATAAAATGGGAGAGGGAGGGCGAGCGAACGAGTGCTGCACTGTGGAGTCCATTACTGGCTCTTGATGATGTTGCTGTCTGGGCCCCCTTGCACCAAAGTAGGATTGCGTCATCCAAGATGAGTCACTAAGCCTTCATCGTTCAACCAATCCACAACACGTGTGTCCAGGCTTCATGGGTCGCACTAAAAGCCATCCAGGATGAGAAGACACGGATCCATCAAGCCAGGTGAAAGTGTCTTCATGTTTCTATAATAATAATAATAATAATACACTTTATTTATATAGCACTGCTCATACACAACATGTGCAACCCACAGTGCTTAACAAAATAAAACAAAACAAAACAAAGAAAGGTAATAATAATAATAAGAAGAAGAACAACAATCATAATAATAACAATGAGAAAAAATAAAAAGCTCCACTGCCCCTCCCCCGACCCCATACGGACCCACCCCTCCCCACCAACGCACACAGACAAACGCCCACCCCCATATTCACACAGACATTAGATAACACGGCTTGGCACTGAAGAATCTGATGAGGAAAGGCCACTATGGGGAGCCGTCCACACAAGGGGGCACCATGGCCTGCAGCGCCCCTATGGGCAGACCAGGCGTAGCTCCCACCGTGAAGGGCCCCCCATGAGGAAACACTGGCACTAAAAGTATAAAAGGGAGAATAATCATCATGAGAAATAAACCAAATACATAAAAATAAAGTGTGAAACAGTGGCATAAAAATGGGTAACCATTATAAAAGTATAAAAAGCAATTGAAGGTAATAAAAGGCATAAAAATAGTAAAACGGCATAAAATTAGTGGAGTAAGAGAGAGAAGAGTAAAAGAAGTCAGTTAAACGGCAGGTTAAAAAGGTACGTCTTGAGCCTCCCCTTAAAAATATCAACAGTCTCTGTGGCCCTGAGGCTGTCTGGCAGGCTGTTCCACCGAGTAGGGCCGTAATGGCTGAAAGCAGCCTCACCATGGGGTTTTTTTTGACTCGGGGAACAGTTAACAGGCCAGTGCCAGAAGACCTAGGATATGATGAAAGCAGGTCAGTTAGATAAGATGGGCCAAGACCGTTGAGACATTTAAAAACTAATAAGACAACCTTAAAATCAATCCTGAAGCGGACGGGGAGCCAAAGCAGCGACTTTAAAAGCGGTGTAATGTGTTCCCTTCCTCTGGTCCTAGTCAGCACACGTGCGACTGAGTTTTGTAGTATTTGTAGACTGTAAACACTCTTTTTGGGAAGACCAGAGAGCAGGGCATTGCAATAATCTAGTCTACAAGAAATAAAAGCATGCATTAGCACCTCCGTGTTGGCCTGAGAGAGGAACGGGCGGATTCTGGCTATTTTCTTTAGATGATAAAAACCTATCTTTGTAATATTTTTTATATGTGGAACAAAGGTGAGCTCAGAATCAAAAACAACGCCCAGATTCTTTACAAATTGCGAGGGTTTAAAATCCCCACGTTTTGGTAAAAGTTCCTCTCTCCGGCCTTCAGGACCAATAACTAAAACCTCAGTTTTGTCCTGGTTAAGCTGTAGGAAATTCTCTGCCATCCATGATTTGATATCTAAAATACAGTTTAAAAGGGCATCAATTGGTGCTGTGTCATCAGGAGACACGGCAATTGATTTGTGTATCATCAGCATAGCTGTGGAAGCTGATGCCGTTTTTCCTTACGACGTCCCCCAAGGGAAGCATGTACAGATTAAAAAGAACCGGACCTAAAATTGACCCTTGGGGGACCCCACATCTAATTTCATGCATTCTGGAGGAGCACGTATCCATACTTACAAAGAAACATCGATCTGTGAGATAAGAACGAAACCAGTTAAAAACAGTACCTGACAGGCCCACCAGGTTTCTGAGTCTATTTAATAAAATATGGTGATCTACTGTATCAAAAGCAGCGCTTTGACACAGTAGCACCAAGACTGTCAGCTTCTGAGAGTCTGCGTTACACCTGAAATCATTGACGATCTTTAAAAGGGCTGTCTCAGGACTGTGGTTCTTTCTAAAACCAGATTGATAATTCTCTAAAATATTGTTTGTATTTAAAAAGTAATTTACTTGGTTAAAAAACAGTTTTTCTAAAATCTTACTTAAAAACGGTAAGTTGGATACAGGTCGGTAGTTATTAAAAATGTTTGGATCCAAGTTGCTCCTCTTCAAAAGGTGCCTCACCACCGCCGTTCTAGAGGCAGCAGGGAAAACACCCGTCTGAAGAGAGCAATTGACAATATATAAAATCTGCTCCTCAAAGAACCCATAAAGTGACTTTAAGAGTGACGTGGGAATTGGGTCTAAAAGGCAGGCTGTGGGCTTTACTTGGGAGAAAACTCGACCAAGTGTCCTTGCATCAACTAGAGCAAAACTCTCCAGTGTTTCCTCAGATAAAAGTGGTTGTCCAGATGTGTAGAAAAATTGATTTTGATTAATTAAAATACTGGACCTAATGACATCAATTTTACTTACAAAGTGGTCTGCAAAATCCTCACAGAGGGCATCTGTTGGTGTCTGTACGTCCTGATTAAAATTTGTATTGGTTAAAAGATTGAAGGTACAGAAAAGAAATCAAGGGTTTTTGCTGTTGTTTGTGATGAGGTTGGAGAAATGGGTTATTCTTGCCTGTTTGACAGTTTTATTGTAAGATTTGAGTAGATGACGAAATGTTTCATAATGGACAGTGTTACGAGAGTTAACCACTAGATGGCAGCCAAGTTCCATGCAATATGCAGAGACATCTAGTGCGAGTTGATGACGTTGGCTTCCGGGTGTTTTACCTGATGAGCACTGTTCTAACCATAGATATATACAGAAGGCGAGATGTCTTATCCGCGCTGCTGGCCAATGGAATCGAACGTCCGCACTGGCGGCCATCTTGCCACAGTCACCTCGCTCCGCCCCTCTCACTCATAACTATGTATTCTTATTGTGCATGTTCTTTTAAATAGCCCTAAATTGCTCTATTTTCAACCACATTTCGAGCGGTTTGGTTTGTTACAAAGGTTATAAGCATAGTTATGATACTGCATACTTATTAATGATTTATAACCATAGGCTTTCATGTGAAAATAGCAAAAACACGCACACACCCATATTTAATAAAAACATATATGCTAAACGATAAACTAAACAAACCAGCTCTAAATCGTAACATTAATCAAACAGCTCCAACAATATCTTACAGATGAAATGTGATCCTACAAGCTTTTGTTTGTGGACAGCGACGATTGCTGCATCCATAAGCGGCACAGAAGTTCGGCATTTTTTCAGTCACCGATTTCCTGTAGAAACCATAACGCATGATGCTCTAACAAGGCAATCCAATTGTAAATCATTTGCGAATTAAGTTAAATGATATAGAAAAAAAGCTATTCTGTCTCTCCATATGTCAAATTGCTTGTTTTATTTACACCTACCAATCCTAATCCCTTTTATCACAACAAGAAAAAAGACAGCCTGTAATCTCAGGTTGTCACCGTTCGACTCTGAATCAAACAGGTGGGGGATGAGATATCAGCAGCTCTAGTTCATTGATCACCGTGTCTCTGCTGCATGAACTGATGAGACTGCGTTCATGCAGCAGCAACGTTATAGGAAACGCACCTCAGCGAATAACTACAACCGACACCACAAATATTGTATGTGAACAAAATACTAGTTTGTCCTGAAATAGCTGTTGGCTAAACTTAACTTAAGAAATGAAAATCTTAGTGGTCTCAGTCGTATTAACTTGTGCAGATAGGCTGCCATAGCACCATTGTGTTTTTTTTCTAATAGAAAGCTGCACTCTCAACATGTTCAACCATCCAGAATTATTGCTACGTTATGAACGTTTGTAAGAAAGCAAACCGTGTGCAAAGCCGTCAGGTTTTCAGCGAGATCAGAGTGTTAATGTTTGTTCAGATCACTCACGTTCCCTCACATTCACTACATCAGACCGTGACTGCCTGACTGTGGAAAGATGGCGGCCAGTGCGGACGTTGGATTCTGCGCCGTGAGACATCTAGCCTTCTGTATATATCTATGGTTATAACTAGCGGCCATACAATAAAAGTAGCGTATCTACAAAGATTGCATGACTGTATAAAAGAAAGAACGAAACATGGTGTCAGAAGCGGAAACTTAACGCCGCGGCTGAAGACAGAACAACAAGGCGCTATAAAGGCTGGACGTTTTTTCAATGGAGCTAAACTGCTAAGCTAATACCTGACGAACCATGGCTTTTTCGATTCCTGTACCAGACGCAATGGACATGAAGGGCGACGTATATAACAACTGGACATTCTTTAGAGCACAATGGGAAAACTATGAGATAACAACGGAACTGGACAAAAAAGAAGCAAAAGTAAGAGTAGCCACCCTGCTTACAGTAATGGGCAAAGAATGTCACATAATACAAAGACATCTTCACATGTCAGCGGAGGACAGAGACAATCCACAGAAGAATCTGGATGCACTACAAAAACACTTTGAACCTTCCAGAAATGTAATCTACGAGTGCTACGTATTTAACACTGCACAGCAGAGTCAACATGAGTCAACAGAGCAATATGTTGCAAACCTGAGAAAGCTAGCAGACAAATGTGAATTTGGTCCCCTGCGAGATGAATTGATCCGTGACAGATTAGTGCTTGTGACTAAAAATGCAAGTACACAAGCACTCATGTTACGTGAATCAGAACTCACACTTGCCAAAGCAATAGACATGTTTAGAGTCAGCGAACTAGCACAAATTCAAAATAAGATAATAACTGGTGTGGAACAGGAGAATGTACACTTTGCACATGACACACGCTCAGAGATGCGCCCCTCATTTGCACCTCAGCATAATTACAAAGAGCATATGGGACATGCAAACAAAGATAAACGCCCAAATAATAACCTCTGTCGTTACCGTGGAGCAGTGCATGAGAGAATGAAATGCCCTGCATTTGGCGTCATCTGCAAAGCCTGTGGAAAGAAAAACCACTTGCCACTGCAAGAGTGTGCAAACAAGCCCAGCGCAAGACACGGGTGAACTTTCTTGGAGAAGACAGAGTAGAGGAGGAAGAAGAAATGGAAGAGGTGTGGTTCCTATCAAACATAAACGCTATGGAACAGGGAAACGAGAAATGGCTTGTCAACCTCAAAGTAACACCGTACATGACTGAACCAGTATCATATGACCCTAGCCATACAATCACATGTCAATTGGAAACAGGAGCCACAACCAACGCCATAAGCTTCAGAGATCTACAGCTCATCACACAAGATGGTAATCCAGACATACCAGCCAGCAAAGCCACCATTAAACTGTACGATGGGTCACAAGTGAAACTAGCTGGGTTGTGTCACGTCAAAGCTGACCATGATGGACAAACACACGACCTGAAGTTTCAAGTTATACACACGTCACAAATGCCTCTGCTTTCTGCAAAAACATGCAAAAGACTCAACTTGCTATTTCATACACCACACAGATATGTCATCTACAGCGGTCTCACGCAGCACAACAGGGACAGATATGCATTTCACAACCACCACAGAGGACATCATCTCAAAATACAACAACGTGTTTGAAGGCCTTGGCTGTCTTCCTGGTGAACTACACCTCGAGGTGGACCCCGACATTAGGCCTGTGCATCAGGTGCCACGACGAATTCCCATTCTGCTCAAACACAAAGTCACTGAAGCCATATGATCCATGGAGAAGAATGGCATCATCAAAAGAGTCACAGAGCCAACACAATGGATCAGCAACATGGTTGTCATAGAAAAGCCAGGAAAGCTGTGCACCTGCATTGATCCCAGCGCACTCAATAAAGCTCTACGGCGGTCACACTACCAGATGCCAACAATAGAGGAGATAGTTCCAGACATTGCAAAAGCAAAAGTATTCTCCGTGCTTGATGCCAAAGATGGCTACTGGCAAGTCAAACTTGAAGAAGAGAGCAGTTATCTGACCACCTTTTGGACGCCGCTTGGCAGATTCGGGTGGCTAAGGATGCCTTTCGGCATAAAACCAGCTGCAGAAGAATATCAACGCAGGCAACATGAGGTGTTGCAAGGCCTGACCGGTGTAAGTGTCATTGCAGACGACATTCTTCTCTACGGCTGTGGAGACACTTCAGAAAAGGCACTAACTGACCATGACAGAAACCTGACTGCCTTGCTGCAGAGGGCCAGGGAGGTCAATCTAAAGCTCAATAAAAAGAAGCTGAAACTAAAACTATCCAGTGTCCAATACATGGGACATCTTCTCACCACAGAGGGCCTTCGCCCTGACCCAGAGAAGGTGGCAGCGTTTCAACACATGCAAACACCCACTGATGTTAAATCGCTACAGAGATTCCTGGGGTTTGTAAATTATCTTGCCAAATTTCTTCCTCATCTCTCAGATGTGTGCGAGCCTCTCCAACGCCTGACAAATAAGGACGTGGAGTGGACATGGCTATCACAACATGAATCTGCCGTTGACACTGTGAAGCAATTAATCACATGCCACCCAGTACTCAAGTACTACAACCTGCAGGAAGAAGTCACACTACAGTGTGACGCCAGCGAGACAGGCCTAGGTGCAGCTCTTCTTCAGAATGGGCAACCTGTTGCATTCGCCTACTGAACAGAGATATGCGCAAAGGTGGTGTACAAGCAAGGGAAGGATCTTCATGTGGCAGATTTTCTGTCGAGGACTTAACAGCCAAACACACAGCATGCCCACATGCAAACACCTGCCACCATCTATGCCATGGGCCTCACCACCGAAGACCTACAACGAGTCGACCACCTCGCAGACACAAATATTTCAACAGCTACACTGGAGTCCATTAGAACTGCCGCAATCAAAGATCCACTATGTTGTGCACTCCAGACTTACATATTGAAAGGGTGGCCCACAGCTACACAAGCAGTAGCTCCAGAACTGCGACCTTTCTACTACTCTGACTACTGGGAACTAGATGAACTTTCAGACACAACTAGTGATGTTCTCTCTGACACGGGGCTTCGAACCACGCCCCACAACTCGGTAGGTTTTTTTTCTGAAGCACTGCTCCGGAGCTTGCTTCAAATCACGTGACTGATGACGTTTGAACCACTTCACTGCTTCATTCAGACTGAATCAGCTGGCTGGTTTGGTTCAGTGGGCGAGGCTTTGAAAGACTGGCAGGTCTCAGTTGAGTTTAAAATGGATGAAACGGCGCAATGCGTTGCCTATCTGGTCGATACCTTTTGGATTGATTTGATCAGCTTTCGTATTGCTTTCGGTTTGCTTTCTTATTGCTCTGCAACGGAACCAACCAGGAAGAGATCTCAAGTCTGGGAGCATTTTGAAATCGTGCCGCCGAACAAGGTCATTTGTTACAAGCGTATTACTCAACTTATTCATACAATAACAAATAAAAGCCCTGAAAATGCTGAGTCAGCTGTGCGCCGGTTAAAATCTGAGTGTGCAGCATTGTTGCGGAATGTACCGCATGAAGAGGAGCCGCCATCTACTTCGAGAGCACAGCCAGAACCAGCTGCATCTTCCCAAGGTACAAAAATGATAGAATTTGGATCAATAGACTTTATTTGTATTTTTTCATGTACAGACTAAACTTTATCTAATGTTTCATTTTCAGCCATTGACCTGTGGAAGCTGTTGGACCGGGACGCTGAAGAAGCGAGGGCATCCAGCAATGCTACTGCTGATGCCATAGTGGAGGTGCAGTGTTATCACAGGACCCTCTGGTGTACTGGATGACACACAAAGCTGTATACCCAAACCTATACAAGCTAGCAAATGAGTACCTGCCTGGCAACACCAGCATCCTCTGTGCCCTGCGAGAGGGTGTTTTCGAAAGCTGGGGAAATAGTTTCCGAAAAGAGAAACACCCAAGCACCTTAAGCCCATACACCCCATCTGTACATAAAATATATAGAAAAAAGAAAAAGGAAAAAATGTATGTATACATACATATATATATATATATATATATATATATATATATATATATATATATATATATATACATATATATATATATATATATATATATATATATATATATATATATATATATATATGTCCCCCAATCTGGACATTTAGGCCTCAAGCAGACCAGAACCAGATCCAACATAAAACCTCCTGAGAGGTACCGCAAAGACTTTGTTGTTTAAACTTTCTGAAGAAGGAATGTCATCTCTTGTTTATTTCTGTGCCACTTTGTTCATGTGGACTGTTCATTTTTTTCTAATGTTTAGGAGAGTGAACTAGTCATTTCTGGTTAACCTGTAGCCAGCTATTGTTGTTGCTGGCCATGTAACTCTCATCCGGTCACTATTGTCCATTTTCAACTGCTTTCTTTCCATATGTTAAAGGAGATGTTACGAAAGTTAACCACTAGATGGCAGCCAAGTTCCATGCAATATGCAGAGACATCTGGTGCGAGTTGATGACGTTGGCTTCCGGGTGTTTTACCTGATGAGCACTGTTATAACTTGCGGCCATACAATAAAAGTAGCGTATCTACAAAGATTTCCTGACTGTATAAAAGAAAGAACGAAACAAGTACAGGAGTTGGGGAAAGAACACGTCACCCCATCAACAACCACAGAATCAACGAGGCAAACGTCCCTGTCACTGTCCCGCCACAAGGGGCGAAACGTCAATGAATGGTAGTTCATGGTTGATGACCCTGCAGCTGACCCGTGGGCACCGAAAGAAGTGCGACAGGCAGCAATGCCAAGCAGGAAATGTCTCCTACCTGTACATTTACAGTAAGTCATAAAATAGCTATATTGCATTTATTTTTCAGTGTTTTAAGAGTCCTTTCATTAAAAAGCTAAATACCATGAAGACACATATTTTGTGGAAACACACCCACTCCCACATTCAGGTGGAGGTCCTCCACCCCCGCGAGATGTCCCGGTGTTGAAACTGTAGGAGGCGGCGACTCTCACTGGAAGTCTCGGGACTGTTCTTCGCTGTAGGGGAGCGCTCCTCGTGGAGCAACTCTACTTCCGGTGTAGGGAATACGTTATGCAGCGTTTTCTTGCTTTGCATCGCTCCTCTGATGAAGTGAATGTTTTTATGTCCTGCAGCGTGTTGTTTTTTTGTTTTGTTTTTTTGCGTTTGCACCATGATTCTTTTTTTGTACCGTTTTAAACTTGTATTTGTGTTTGTGACTTTGCGTCGTTTCCGTGCTCAAATACGCGATTGTCCCGTATTTGGCAACTAAAAAAGCTGTCCCATAATGAACTGAGACGGGACGCACTTGACTTTGTCTCCACTCCGCCGCTCCGGCAACCCCAGTGTCCACGCTGAGAACTCTGTCCTCCGCAGTTCTTGGCATTTCGGCTCGCATTCCCAGAGGTGGGCAATGGGCATTCATTGCTGAATGTTTTAAAAAGCTTCTGGCGCGTGGTGGTGGGGTTTAAAGCGGGTGCACTGGGCTTGGACATTAGCGCAGCCGGAGGAAGAACCCTGGTTGCGGGTGCCCGTTCATCGGCAGGTGGTGCTGTGTGTAATGTCTTCCTATTACTCAAGTTAGTATCAATATACTAAATCACATTAAATGAAAAGACAGCCGACCAACACCGATGTAGTTACGTACTCCATGCTTTATTCTTGTTGTAGAGAGAGAGGGTGTACCTGAACCCTGCACGTAGTTGTGCGTTTACCGCGCCCCCCCCGGTGGTATGGCTGACTAATTACACCAATACGTCACAACTCCTCCCCTCTTATTCAAACGCAGGCAAACGAACAGCTGCCAATACGGGGCATCATTGAATCAACCCGATATTTCCATCATCTGAACCTGGCCATGTACATTATTTAACGTTAACTTTTTTTTATTTTTTTTTTATTTTTTATAGATGTCAACAACCAAAGCAAGCTAACTTAGGCTAGGGGGTAGACTGCCCCATTGCCTAGAGTGTGTCAAGGGATTATTGTGCCCTTATCTTCAGACAACACTCACTAACTTAACACAGGAACCCAAACATTCACTTGTTCACAAAGTCAGTTTATCCGGTGGTTTACGGTCCCGCCGAGGGTACCGACTCACAGTCTGTTGGGGTATTTCTGGAGTGACACTGCCGGTTGAATCTGACTGACCCGCTGATGCAGTGAGACACTCGCTGATTGGGTTGTGTATCTCTGGCTTTCCACCTGCATCAGGCAGAGCAGGCAAACTGTCCATGCTGGGTGTTGCTTGCACGTCAGCTGCAGCTTGGATGATGTTAGGGTGACATGCCATCATCTGGTCTGCATGCCGCCTCCACAGGTGTGATGACCCCACATTGACCTGGTAGGATACCGGGCCAGCTTGCGATGTCACTGTTCCAGCCGTCCACTTTTCCTCCCCCTTCCGATAATCTCGGACCAGAACTGGATCGCCCATGCTGAATGTTCTGGCCTTGGAGTGTGCTGCCCTGTAAGCACACTGAACATCTTGAGCTTGCTCAACGATCGCTGCCACACTTGGTTTCAACAGGTCTAGGCGAGTACGGAGCTTGCGGTGAAGAAACAGCAACGCAGGTGTCTCGTGAGTAGTTGTGTGCAGAGTGTTCCTGGATTGGAGCAGGAAGGCATCAAGACGTTTTTGCACAGTTGAGGTCCCCTTCGATGATTTAAGGGAATGTTTGAAAGTCTGCACAAAACGTTCCGCTAAGCCGTTTGTAGCCGGGTGGAAAGGAGCTGAGCGCACATGTTTCACGCCATTTGATGTTAAAAAGTTCGCAAATTCCACCGATGTGAACTGTGGTCCATTGTCACTCACGAGCACTTCAGGCACACCATAGTGACTAAACAGACCCCTAAGTACCTGAATAGTTTTCTCAGATGTGGTTGAGTTCAACACCATGACTTCTGGCCACTTTGAGTGCGCATCCACCACGACCAGGAACATGCGTCCCTCAAAAGGGCCAGCGAAATCAATGTGGATTCGCTGCCACGGAGCTGTGGGCCAGGGCCACGGATGTAATGGTGTTAAACTAGGTGTTTTCTGGATGCGTTGACAGGACACACACATTTTGCACTTTTCTTCAATTTGAGCATCAAGACCCGGCCACCATACATAGCTTCGTGCCATGGCTTTCATCTTGACCATTCCCAGGTGTCCTGTGTGCAGCTCCTCCAGCACCTGGTGACGCAGCTTTGGTGGGACAATCACTCTGTTACCCCACATTATACAGCCTTGCATCAGAGTCAGTTCATTTCTCCGTACTAAATACGGCGAAAGACTCTGGTCAGACGTCTTGGTGGTAGGAAAACGGCCAGTGGAAACCATCTCCATAACTTGAGACAGTATACAGTCAGATCGGGTTTCTCGCCTCACATCCGCACAGCATATTGGCAAACAGTCCAGGTGGTTGATAAGAAACGTGTCAATTGTCCCCTGTTTGTCCTTATGTTGTTCAGGTAAAGGCAAACGGGACAAACCATCAGCATTGCCATGGTCAGCAGCAGGCCGGTACTTGATGGTGTAGTTGTGTGCTGCAAGCAGTAGTGCCCATCGCTGTAGCCTCGCAGCTGCCATGGAGGGAATCGCCTTGCTGGGACTGAGTATGATTGTTAGGGGGGCGATGATCATTCAACAAAGTGAAGTGGCGACCATACAGGTAAGAGTGGAAGCGCCTAACTCCAAAGATGATTCCCAGTGCTTCTCGCTCTATCTGAGCATAGTTTTGCTCAGCTTTGCTCAATGTTCTTGATGCAAATGCAATGGGTTTCTCTTCACCACTCGGCAGTTTGTGGGAAATAACAGCTCCCACCCCATATGGTGAAGCGTCGCAGGCAAGGATAACTGGCAATGTGGAATCATAATGGGTTAGAACACTTTTGCTTGCAAGTTGTTCTTTTGCTTTACAAAAGGCATTGTTGCATTCTTTTGACCACTCCCACTTCACCTCCTTATGCAGCAAGGCATTCAATGGATGGAGAACGGTAGACATGTTTGGGACAAAACGTGCGTAGTAGTTAATGAGTCCCAAAAAGGAGCGCAACTGACTTGTGTCGGCTGGCTCAGGAGCGTCCAGTATGGTGCAAATCTTGTCAGGTGACTTATGAAGTCCTTTCGAGTCAATCACGTGTCCAAGATACTCCAGGGAACTCTTGAAAAACTCACACTTTTCTCTTTTTACTCTCAGACCAAACTGGTCCAATCGCTTGAGAACTGCTTTCAGGTTCTCTAAATGGTGAGCGTCATCTCTGCCGGTCACAAGGATGTCGTCCAAAAAGCAATGGACATTGGGGAGTCCCTGCAACACTTGGTCCATGATTTTCTGAAAAATTGCAGGTGCAGATGTTATTCCGAAAGGTAATCGGTTAAAACGGAACAGGCCTTTGTGCGTCGTGATGGTGAGATATTTACGCGACTCCTTGCATACGGGCACCTGGAGATAAGCCTGTGAAAGATCCAGCTTGCTGAACCGATGTCCTCCGGAGAGAGAAGCAAAAAGATCCTCAATCCGGGGTATTGGGTAGTGTTCAACACATAGGGCCGGATTGATGGTAACCTTGAAATCTCCGCACATTCTCACACTACCACTCTTTTTAATTACTGGAACAATTGGGGTCGCCCAGTCGCTAAATTGCACTGGAGAGATCACTTCCTGTTGAAGTAATCGATCAATTTCAGCTTCCACCTTGGGCCTCAATGCGTATGGGACCACACGCGCCTGACAGAACTTCGGGTGTTGGCCTGGTTTTAATGTCAGGGACGTTTCAAACCCCTTCAATGTTCCAAGTGTTTCACTGAAAACTTGTACATGACACTTCAAGACATTTTCAAGTGTCTCGTCTGGTTTTGATGCTGTTCTTATTGTTTTTATTTCACACCAGTTCAATTTAATTTTTCTTAGCCACTCACGGCCAAGGAGTGAGGGTGAATTTCCTTTCACAACATATAATGGCAATCTGATATTCTGCTTATTTAACTCCACCCAAACTTTCAACATGCCTTCAGGTAACAACACTTCTCCTGTTTATGTTTTCAACACCACGTCAGTTTTTTGCAATTGAACATGGGCAAATTTGGTTTTGTACAGTTCCATTGATATCAGGGATACAGCTGCACCAGTGTCGAGTTCCATATCTATGAGATGATCTTCAATTCTGGGTCTGACCATCATCAAAGATGATGCTGCATTTTGCTTTTTAACAGCCATCCCTTTTTCCGTTTCTTCAACCATGGCTGTCACCATATGCAACGTCAATTCAGTGTCTGAATCAGATGTAGAATCCCTTTCACTTTCAGTAGTCTTGGCATCAACTTTATGAATTTTCCCTCTTTTAGATTTGTCAAACTGTTTCCTCGGTTTCATTTTAGCTTCATGTTTCTCTTTTGAGTACTTTTGGTCTTTCGTTTTATTTCTGCACATACGAGCGATGTGCCCTTTTCTTTTGCAGCTATGGCAGGGCTGCTCTCTGTAGTAACGGTCACTTTCTTTATGATTTGACTTGCCACAGCGAAAGCATTTATCTCCCCCTTGTGGTGAAGAGGCGAACATTGCGTGCACTTTTAGGGAGGTTTTAAGATGTTCAACTTCTCTAGCCACCGTTTCCATTGACATCGAAATGTCCACAGCACGTTGAAAAGTTAATGTTTCCTCAGTTAACATTTTCCTCTGAATACTTTCATTGCTGAGGCCACACACGAATCTATCACGCAAGGCGTCATGCAAATGGATGCCAAAATCGCAATGTTCAGACAGTTTCTTTAAGACCGCCACGTACTGCGCAACGCTCTCTCCCTCTTCCTGATTCCTCTTGTGGAAACGGAATCTCTCGGCGATTATAATCGGCTTCGGTGAGAAGTGGTCATGTAGAACTTTTACGAGGTCCGCATACTGCTTACTTCCGGGTTTATCCGGAGCCAGTAAACTACGGAGTAGTCCATAGGTTGTAGCTCCGATTACACTTAAAAACACGGCAACCTTCTTCTCTGCTGGGACATCATTTGCTTGGGCAAAATGTTCAAACCTCTCGACGTAGGATGACCATTGCTCCGCGGACTCGTCCAAGGCGTCAATACGTCCGATGATCGCCGCCATTCTCGTAGTCTCTCTCCCGCGCCAATAACAGCTTGGTCACCAATAGCAGCTTCCGCGACGTGGTTCTCCTCCGACTCAACCAGCACCAGTAGGTTCTTTAGACTCGTCGGCAGTTTGTAATGTCTTCCTATTACTCAAGTTAGTATCAATATACTAAATCACATTAAATGAAAAGACAGCCGACCAACACCGATGTAGTTACGTACTCCATGCTTTATTCTTGTTGTAGAGAGAGAGGGTGTACCTGAACCCTGCACGTAGTTGTGCGTTTACCGCGCCCCCCCTGCCCCCCGGTGGTATGGCTGACTAATTACACCAATACATCACACTGTGTGTGCGTGATGGTTGTGCGTTCACCGCTTGGCTGTTAAAGCCTGGAAACTTTCTCTGCCTTTTGGACTCATACGGTGCAGCTGGAAGAAAAAAAAAAAATCATCATTCTGAAGGCGTAGCGGTGCGCCGCCTAATAAAAGCTCTAAAATTATTAATTAATAAGTTTCTGTTGAATTTTATTTTATGTGCTACATAGATTTCCTTGTGCGCTGAGAATGTGCAAATAGTGCGCGATTGCGCAAGCAAGCAGCTTAGAGGGAACATTGGTTATGATGCAATAAAGTAAATACACTATGAGTCAGTAAAGTACCCGTTCTCTACTTGTTCTGTAAAATAGTGGTGTGTGTGCGTGCGTGTGCGTGCGTGTGTGTGTGTGTGTGTGTGTGAGTGTGTGTGTGTGTGTGTGTGCCAGATAAATATCAGCTGTTTCCCACATTGACTGATGTGCTTTTGAAACTTTGATCTTGTCTTCATGGTGTTGACTTTCTAAATGTCTGTGGTGAATACATGGAGATCTTGACAGAAGAGAAATCTACCAACAAGCAGAGACTTTATCTGGATTGTCTTGTTACTTTATTGCTTCAATTCAACAGTTGATCATTGACTTGACATTGTTATGCAGTATAGACTGATGGTATATTTCATGACTTATTGATTGACTGTTGTCACATTGAGCCAACAAGCAGAATCAAAAGACAAAATTCTCTCACAATATTTACATGCATTCATCTGATTGTTGACAAACGGATCAACAGTCAGAAGGTTGATCAGATGGATGAGTTGTTGAAAGGTCAAAGGTCAGGGCGGAAAGGTCCAGAGTGGAAACAGACCTCAGCTGTGTTTCCACAGTAATAAAGTTGTCATGTGGACTAATGACACATTATTAATCTGCGGGATGAATGGGCTGCAGAGGAAGAGAAACAACGTGGCACAAACATCCAGCAGGTGGACAACGGTCACCAGGAGCACCAACAGGAAGTGGCGTCCAGGCCCCGCCCACCCTGTGATTGACAGCCGGAGACACTGGGTAACAAACGTGAAGACAGAAGAAGAATCAAAGGTGAGAATTCAGCTCAGAGTCTCTCTGACGACTTCAGTCACACTTTCATCAACTCAGCTGAAGAACCTGAAGGAACATAAAGTCCAACATGTAGCGGCTGAGTGAAGGAGGTCTGGACTCTGTGGAGGAGCTCCATGGTTCCAGAGACGCTGTAGAAGGACAGAAGACCTGCTCTGTGGTCCAGGTACACTCGCACTCTGGAGGACCGAGGACCTGAGACACGAGTACTCATGTTGTTGTGACGAAACCAATATTCACCTGGGTAACAATATAAACTCCAGGATTTGTCATTTGCTGTGTCTCAATTCAGGTTCTGCACCCTTGAGGCCGAGTGTCCTCCGTCTGAAGGAAGCGTTCTTAGAGTTCCCAGCCTAGAAGGACGGACCAAACCCCGCCTCCCCGGTAACCACTCGGGACGGTCTAGCCTTCGGCGTATTTCCTCGTTCCGTCACCGCCGTTCCCTCTGGCTGGCCAACCCCGGAAGTGACGTTTCTATAGTATCACGCTAACCATTGGTTCGCCATCTAACGATGCCGTTGAATGTTCAAATAAATAAAATCCTACGTTAAAAACTGGATACTTTATGTGAAACGTCAATATTTAGATTTATATGTCGTGTCTTAACCAGTACATGCCGCTAATTTCAGCTGACTTCCCAGGATCCCACGATGCTTTGCAGCAGCACGCAAAGCATCATGGGATACCCAAGTACGCAAAGGATAGTAGCGGTGTATCCTTGGAATCGGCTAAAACGAGTGCGTATTTACGAGTGCGCATTTTGAGCGTCCTAAACACCCTCGGGAATTGGGACAAGCCTTCGCGCAATGCGATGACGCAACTTGGGGGGGTCTGCTGGAGCCTATCCCAGCTGTCTTAGGGCGAAGGCAGGGTGACACCCTGGACAAGTCGCCAGTTCATCGCAGGGCCACATAGAGACAAACAACCATTCACACTCACATGCACACCTACGGACAATTTAGAATGTTCAATTGACCTCACGTGCATGTTTTTGGAGTGTGGGAGGAAGCCGGAGAGAACCCACGCAGACACAGGGAGAACATGCAAACTCCACACAGAAAGGTCCCAGGTCCAGGCCCCGGAATCAAACCCCTCAAACACCTTACTCCGATTATGATTGGAGTTTGAGAACTCCGATTGGAATCGGAGAACTCCGATTGAGACACCCAGATAATGCGATTGGAATTCGAATTTCTCTGCCATGTATACGCCTTAATCGGACTATTAACTGGACAATGCGAGTGCGCATGCGCCACGACTCGCTCTCGCGACTCATGACCGCACAACTACGTCGTCTAACAAAACAGACGGCGCGAAACAACCTGGCAAATGCGAATAAGAATGTTGACATTTGGAGAGAGGATGAGACCGGGGCGATGCTTTCTCTTCTAAAAGAGATGGACATATTAAAATAACGCGCAACGGAGACCTTTTTAAAAAGGGTAGCGCAGCAAATGCAGGGCTCCGGCTTTGCGCACCCCTGAACAAATAAGTATTCCTTCGTATTTATATTTCTACCTTTTCGTTCACATTTTTTGTAAGTTAGAAGAATTTTAACTTTGTAAATAAAAGCACAGCAAAGAGATGTTTTCCTAATTTATTTTTATTTGGGTAATTTCGCTGTTATTCTGCTGGAAACGGCGTGCAGCGGCACCAGCTTCCTCCACGGTCGGCACTTTAATGAGCGTGTGTATAACTGAAGACACCGTTCCTTTGCAAAACCTGTACACAAACTCTCCCACCAGTCTGCTCCGAACCCGAATCCAACAAGAACGAGAGTTTGGGGTCCGTAGCGACGGCACAAAGCGTAGCATCGAAGTGTTGTTGTAGCCCTCCAACAGCAAACAACGTTCTTGTCTGCCTTTTAAAATAACCAGGAGCACAAGAAATAGGGTACACCTTATCTGCAAAGCAAGTAACACGTACATTATGAACTATCGTTCCATATCATAATAGATTTAATATGTCAACCGAAAGCAGCTGACCGGCTGAAAAGTCTCACTCCACCCCCTAGTGTTGGGAGGAGGACCCGTCAATAATTTGAATTTCTCAGCTGCATGTATACGGGGACCAAGGTGAGAACTCCGATTGGACGAGAAAACCCAATGATTGCTTAGTCCGATTAAGCTCTGCATGTAAACGCACTGATTGATTAACATGGGCGCTGAATGGAAGCGCTCGGCGAGTAACGGCAACAATACCAACACACAACGCCCGTCTCAAAAACTCGAGCCACAGCTTTCTTGTCAAACTGACGCTTCATTTTAGACTGGCTGGCGACAAGAGTTTGGTGAGCAGTTTCACAAGCACGATGCAAGCGTTCACGGAAAAAAAATTACGTAATCTAACACATTATTCTCTACTCGTTTAACATCGGAAAGCCACTTACCCCTTAACAGACGCAAGGGTCCTCTCACCGAACACTAAATCAGCTGGGCTGAACCCGAGGGACTCCCACACATACAATCGACGACTGAAGATACACTTTATGCTGCGGAACCATCACTGTGCTCATTTTATTATGTTTTTTTTTTTTTTTTAAATGCTCATACAAAACCAAAAAAAAGTGTCACATCCACTTGTAGTGCATTATTTTTGCCAGCAAGCTTCTCTTGTTATGACTGACCACATTGACCCATATTTTCCATATACTCACCTGAATCAGGTACCCTGCAAGGGCAACGACCTTCCCCGAGGTGATCGGTGGAGTGACGCGCAACCAGCATGTGACCTCTACGACGAGCTTCCTCCCACGGAAGTGCCATAGGAGGACACGGATTAAATAGTATGGCTTGTCCACCAGAAGGCTGTATTATGGTGTACATAATATAAAACTTCGGCCCAGTTCTGCTTGTATTGCAATGTATTGGTTGGTGTTCCTGAAGTTTCATTTTTCGTCCCTTTTTATTTTTTACATCCATGTTTGTGATGAAATAGTATTGTGAATCGCTAGCTCGCATTGCATGCTGGGAAACAGCGTCACTCGAGGAAGTTTTGGCTTCGCTGACACGGTCCTGAAGGGAAGTGGGTTTTAGTGCACTGGAACGGGATGAATGTGTTTAATCAAGCAGTACAAACCTGATTAATTGTCTTAATACTTCACTTCGAATGGCCATATTGTTTAGGATTAGAATTAGATGACAACTTCTTCACAATATTTGCAACTATTCAATTTGACCAGCAGGTGTCAGTAGAAGACAAAATTTCATGTTGACTATTTCCTCATGGAAGTGCTCTCTTTACGTTGGATTTTTCTCATAATTATTTGAAGTGTAGGCCTGTAGTTGATGAGGAATCACGGTGTGCTAACGCTACTCAAACAGCTTCGATGAAAAAAGGGAGTGTGATTTGGGTTTGTGGTACATTATGACAATCTTGGACTTGCAAGACTGAGGCGACGGTTCAATTCCCATCAACGTGTATTATATATGTTATTTAGCTCATCTATTCTACATTTTAAATAGATCACATTTGACATCTGACCCACTGAACACTTACTATTGAACATGTAGCGCCTCTCTGGTGTATTTTAACATTTGGAGAGGTGGCTAACCTGAGCTCTTT
>NW_027466226.1:0-84263 GCF_046127955.1 Nelusetta ayraudi
TGCACCAAATCGTCTGTATCCTTCTCTTACAGGCCTGAGGGACCCTCTCCTGGACATGCCTGTCTTCCCTCCTCCCGCCTGCCCTCATCCAACGCTACCACCGTACAACCCTGCGCACTCCAGCACCGACGCCGCAGCGTCGCCACGTTCATCAGGACTGCCGTCAACCAAACGGCCAGCCTCATCACTGCTTTCAGACAAGGGCTGCTCCCCCAGATCGCCAAAGCAGTTAACAGAAGCTGCTGCGTGGGGATTGAAGATGCCCGGCTGACAGAGGTCCGACGTCATGCAGTGCATACTGAGAGGCTTCTGCAGGAGGCCAGCGATGCAGAGGACAAGAAGATAAAGCGTGCCTCCCTCACCATGATGAAGCACCTCAGTGACACGGCGAGACGGCCCTACAGGAACAACGACAACCGACGAAGGGCGACTAGCGGAGACAGAGGCGAAAAGGGGGCGTGCCACATCTGCGGCCGCATAAATCACTGGGCCAGAGAATGCCCTGACAAAGGAAGACACCGCGGGCAGAACCATGCCCACCGCAGCCAAGAGAGTGATCGCGAGGACCGGAAAAGAGGATCCAGAGGGGACCAGGACGTGTTTATGTAGCATAATTGTGGCAAAGCACTGTTCCTGCTTTTGTTGTGGTTTGTGGCGTGTGTGAGAGTGATCAGTGAGCAGGGTGCAGTTACCCACTTCTACCAGTGGAGGTCGTGTTCGCCCCGGGGAATAACGCTAGAGAGGTCTCTCAAGTGGCTCGTGAGACCTATGTGGAGCGAACCGTTGTAGCGGACGTTAACGTGTGTGTTGTCTGTTGTGCTTCAACAGGTGAGAAGGGGAAATGGTTGAAAATAAGAGCAAATGTATGTGTGGCTGTTTCGTAATTGAAGTCTGAGATCGAGGGTATGTGAGTTAAATTTACGTTTTGAATGTATCGTCTCCGAGTGATTACCTAGCGAAGAGGAAACAACGGCTAGCCCGTTGCTAGGTTACCAGGAGGCAGGGTTGACGCTCGGTTACGTTAGTGTTCGTTTAACGTTATGGGATGTTTATTCAGTAGAAATGTGAATATTTAAATGTATACGAGTAAAATTGAATGTGGGAAATGACATGATTAATAAGTTCAAGTCGAAGTCGGGTATGGATCTGTGTTTTGAAATGTAAAAAGTAGATAACGCTCGAGAGGAAGTCTCTCAAGTGGCTCGTGAGACCTATACGGAGCGAACCGTCGTAGCGGACGTTAACATGTGTGTTGTCTGTTGTGCTTCCACAGAATACCAAAATAAAAGCTTCTAAAGAAACAAAGAAAAACAAAAATAAATGTGTCTTCGCAACATTACCACGCTACATTTACGTTTGACTATCTGCTTTAATATAAAACCGCAAAAAATGTGTTTTATAATTTTCTCTACAAACGTATTAGTATGATCCAGGGAAAATTCCATGTTTGTTTGCGAAACTCATTGGAAGAATGAAGAAAATCTGTTTGATTGTTATTGTCATGAACATGAATCACAAAACATATATATATATACATATATATATATATATATATATATATATATACATATATATATATATATATATATATATATATATATATATATATATATATATATATATATATATATATATATATATATATATATATATATATATATATATATATATGTATATATATATATATATATATATATATATGTACATATATATTGTTTTTTTCATGTGTCACTTTAACAGAGACAACACCATCTGTAATTACTATGTTTGGTTGCATTTCCCTGGCAGGCAAAGATAGATGGAAGAGACATCCTTCTGGGTGGAAAATGGGACTGGCTTGTCTGTGGATGGTGGAGGCTCGCTGGGCTCATCAATCCGTCCATCCATTCACCTTGTTCGTCTCATCCTGACTGCAGCACGCCACTGTGGAGGCTTGACATAACACACATTAGATTAATAACAGAAAAGCAAAATGTGACTGATGGTGTATTATTTAGTGTGCTTCAGTTATAATTCTCATAATAATGACTGTTTTGCTGGCTTCACACAATATATATAATTGGCCTGTCTTAGTTAAAAGCCCACTCACCACGACAAGGTGCAGGCCAAGAGTGGGAACACAAACACAGACCAGAAACGAACAGGACAAATCCAGACAAGACTACAAAAAACACAAACACAAATAACACTAATATCACTTTGACTACTATCTTTTTTCACAAGAACTTTTATTTCTTTACAAATTGAACCTTAGATTGTGTCACAACAAACTAAATAAACCCTTGAAACAGCCAACAAAACATGAAATAACACTTCATCAATATTATAATGAGTATCCTCATAAATGATTTCAAGATAACTTTCAAGACTTTCTTACAAAATTTTTTTTACGTCTGCCGTAACGAATTTCAAGTTTTTTTCATGTGAATATTTTAACATTGAACATGTTAACTGAACAGTCAATGTAAAATCCCTTCATTGTTGCTCTGACCTCTTCATCATTTGTGACCTCTTCATCATTGGTGATCTCTACATCATTTGTGAACTCTACATGTACATCAGACACAGTATGGCTGTCACATGGTTCCTGAATCACGAGAAAACTGTCTTCTTCAAAGATCTCTGACACCTCTTTACATTTTTTAGAATATGTGTGGTCAAAGATTTGATCAAAATCACGTGTGTGTGTGTGTGTGTGGGTGTGTGTGTGACTCACTTACCTTTTGTTTGGTAGCCATGCTCTTACCTGATTTGAAGAAACTAAAAATGGTTGGTACAGCTGTTGAAGTTAGGCACTTTCTCTCACCGCGCAAAATGAAAGATTTCTCCTCAAAGTGAAGAGCACACAGCCTGGAGTTGTCATTGGGTGTCCAGATTTTTCTTCTCACATTTTCCACCCATTTTTGCAACCTTTTTCTGTCCCCAAAAGGAAAGCTGTAAAAAGCAAAACATTCCAAAATTTTTTGTGTGTAATTTTACTTAAAATTGGGTATGCAAACATATTTAACTCATTTAAGCTTGAACACAATGCAGACAGTTGTGCAGAAAGTTTAGTGTTAGCTAAAATATCGGGCACACAGACGGACGTACTTATTATGTATACATTTCTTTCCATTGTAACAGGTCACTACAAGATCTGCAATCCATTACCTAGAATTGGTTTTCCTTAAACTGATGTACAGGATTAATAATCTGACTTTGATGGGCAAATTTGACAACAGAATAAAATTATGAAGCACTAAAACACAGGACCACAAAACAATTAAATGCATGATGAAATAATGATATGCTTTGTTAAATGAAATAAAATGGCATTTTCAACTGCCCGGACCTGGGACCTTTCTGTGTGGAGTTTGCATGTTCTCCCTGTGTCTGCGTGGGTTCTCTCCGGGTTCTCCGGCTTCCTCCCACACTCCAAAAACATGCATGTGAGGTCAATTGAACGTTCTAAATTGTCCGTAGGTGTGCATGTGAGTGTGAATGGTTGTTTATCTTTATGTGGCCCTGCGATGAACTGGCGACTTGTCCAGGGTGTCACACTGCCTTCGCCCTAAGACAGCTGGGATAGGCTCCAGCAGACCCCCGTGACCCTGAATAGGAATAAGCGGGTATAGAAGATGAATGAATGAATGAATGAAATCTTTATTGAATGAATGACACATTTTATTTCACTCGTCGTTTATGTAATTATTATTTTTTGCTCCATAGCTTTCATGATTCAGCATTACATGTTAAGAGTGATGAATTGCATGAAAAGAGAGAGCACTCGCTGATAAATTAACATGGGATACTGTTTAATTCCATGAGGACGACAAAATATTTGCAAATTTGTGTTAGCTACACACATCGACAGGTGCAAGAGAAAGGGAGGAACTTTCAAGATCGTTGAGTTTTTATTTTTTATTTTTTTAGTTCTGATGAAATAAATAGACCAATCATTTTATTACTTTGTCTGCTTTCCAAAGAGGTTATTAATTAAAAAAATATGTGTGGCAGTGCTGTTATGGTCCATAGAGAGTTGCTTCAAAGAATTATCATTTATTATTCAGTGGCACATTGCTCACTTGTTTAATACACAAATAATCGTATATTATTATAATAATACTATTTTATTAATATAATAATAATATTCATCATCATCATCATCATCATCATCATCAAAATTTCCAAACAACAATCGTCAGTTGTTCCGTAAAAAATACATTCATTTCCATGTTGAATTTCGTACGTTTTGTGACGGTCTCCACACTGACACAACTGCGCATGCTCTATTATCCCATCAATGCGGAAGTCAAAAAGTTTTTGGGAGCCATGCGCTGGGTGAGCAACTTCATTGAAAGGAATGGGACGCCATCTTGGACTCTGGGGCTTGCCGCACTGTCACGCAGGTTGTGACGTGGAGGGCCGGCGACGCCGACAGGTATGATGTGAATGATTGACAGCTACCATTCGTTCCCGTTAGCGAGAGGATTAAAAACAAACAGACACCATAATGGCATCAGAAAGGAGTTATCCCAGCGGTGCGGAAAAACGGAAGGAAAAGAAAACTGATCAAGAAAAACTTGCAAAGGGGAAAGGTAAGTTATTTGTTTGTGATGTAGGCTGGAGAGGTGGAGGTGAAACGCTGTTGTCCCCCCCCCCAAGTTTGTTTATTTGTCCTGCTAGCCAGCTAGCTAGCGTCGGATAAATGTTAGCTGGCTGGCTAATATTTGTTCGTCATGAATCAGCGTTTTTGTTTGTTTTATGAAAGTTGACCATGTCCTGCCAAGTTGGCCTATCCTGCCATGGGAATGACTGATTGACTCCACACCCGTTTATTCACATTCTAATAGGGAGGGAGGGAGGGCATGTTGTAGTTGTTGTTGTAGTCAGTCCCCTGTTATTGTTCAGTGGAAGTTGTCTCTCACATATTTGACTCTTAATGTTATTTTAGCCTTAACTTAGGATGAATTTACTAAGCTTAGTTTGTATTTTGTAGGCCCTTCATTAGAAATGTGCTACTGTTTTATAATTCAAAGAAATATTTTATGGAAATACTTTATTTGGCATGGTGTTGACTATTTTAGACTATTGTGGTAGTGGGTCATTTATCTTAGTTTTATTACTTTAACTAGTACAGTGTGTAAAGAAATGCCAAAAACTCTTAAAAGTGACAGTTTTGTAATTGGGTAAAAGCTTTAAAGGGACACTGCAATCATAATGTTTAATTTAAAAACAAATACATTTTTAATTTTCCTATATTACTGCAACATCACTGTAATAATAAAATAGCAAAATGCGCTTCTGATCTGTTTTGCTTGATGATCTAATGAGCTTTGTCTCTGCAGGAGCAATTCTAAAATATGTTGGCGCTGCAGACATTGAGCCAGAGGGATCTCCCGAACATCCTGACCAGGAAGCTCCAGGACCAACATGTTCCTCAGAACCTCCTTCTGTCCAGGTGAATAATGTGTGTTATTCTTAGTAGCTAAGCTGATAAGTGTGGGACGAAGCTAAGGCAGTTAAACATTATTTTAATTGTTGGTTTGCTTTTTAGTGTTGCACTTGTTGGTTTGTTGGATTTTCTTATTTAAAGTAAGCATTTTTTTTTTAATGAATACTCAATCTGTTGTATTTATTGACATATAGAGGATTCTTTTCCTAGTATTATAGTGTTTTGCTCGCGAGGTGTAATAGATTGTGGAATCTTAGTAGACCTTATTAGACGCATGCTGCTGAGAGTGGCAGCAATCAGCTCCGATGACCGTGGTGCTTGTAAATAAGGCAAATGCGCCATCTAGTGGGATGCAGCATGTTTATTCGTGTTGGAGCAATGGCAAGTACTACTAACAAAACAAAAGATGCACAGGGTAAAAAAAATAATCATAAACTCAAGCCCAACAAAGATAACAGATGGGCATAACTGTACATAGTAATGATTACTAGTACTTCCAACATTTATATATTTTACTTTCAACTCGAATTTGAACTATTCATCCCCTTTTTTCAGCAGCCATTAACACTAATAAATTAAATTAAATCAAAACAATAAATTAAAGCTGCAAGCAGCGTTTGGGGGACTGAGCCGCCGTGGCCGACGCGATGCCCGATGACCCCCGATGACGCCTGACCCCTGTCGACGCCCGCAATTGACCCCCGTCCTCTGCCGACGCCCGGTGACATCTGCTGAAAGAAGTCTATGCAAATGATGCAGATTTCTCACCTCCATTTTTTTTTTTTGGAGGATGCTGTCAAATGTAAAATATTGGCCTTGATGAGACAAACACGTAGGTGTTTGAATGACGTCTGTAGCACTTTTCTAAAGGAAACTGCAGGCATTTGTGTGTTGACAAAGAGGCAGAAGAGGTCTAATCATCATATGCCTGTGTATGCAAATGATGCATATTTTTGACCTGCATTTTATTTTAAGTGGCTGTCAAATGTAAAATATAGGTCTTGATGAGACAAACACGTGGATGTTTGAATGATGTCTGTAGCACTTTTGTAAAGGAAACTGCAGCCATTTACAGTATAGTGTGTGTGTGTGTGTGGAAGCAGGGATGTGCGATACCACTATTTTTCCTTTCGATACGATACCAGGTGATACCAAGGCTAGTATCCCGATACCAATACAGATACCGATACTTTTAGACGTCCAACTTGTGTATATGAAAATGATGACTTTTACAACGAAAACTCGTGAATGTTATTATAAAAAATTTATTTTATACCTATGTATAAGAATTAAACAAGCTGCCAAATATCAGACTTTGTTTTAATTTTAATCAGAGAAATCAAATCAACAGGTCAACTGAAAATCTGAGCAAATCTCTCTCAAAAAAGAGAAAATAAGAACAGCTGCTCTCAATTCAATATAATTCTTTTTGGACCAGACAGAGTGGTCTTCAGGTTAGAACTTGACAGAATATGTCTGTCTCTTTGGGAGTCATCTATGAAAAATTTAAATATTCTTGATGTAAAAGGAAGTCTTTTTATGGGAAGTATAACTCACATACCACCACAAATAGACTAAATAGCAACAGTTTTACTTGAAATGTGCCATTTAAGTAATTTAATTATTATGCTTTTCCAACTTAAAAGTGACACTGAATTGTGTTAAGATGATGGCAGGAATGTGAGTTAAATGAACAAATACATATTGTGCTGGGAGGAAACATTTTTATCTAACTAAATAAATAAAATATGTTTTAATGAAAAATTGACAAACATTCTGGTATTTTATGTAAATTTATCTTATCTACGTCTATATGCCTGTGATGGTGGGCACTGGGATGTATTTTCACTCCACCTGGATATTGCCTTTCTCTCTGCAGTGCTGGTTGGAAATTGCGCTAACGTTGACGGGGGGGGGGGGGAAGCACGCTGTCGCTGTCGCGCTACGCTAACGTGTCGGCAAAGTTAACGTGCCAAGTTTCGTTGCAGGGGGGGGGGGCTGGACTCCAAGATGCTCCTGCTGATCACTGCTATGCTGGAGATGTGGGCTGTGATGTCTGCACTGGGAGGAAACTGAAGGCCCTCAAGTCCTGTCTGGTCTGTCGGGCCTCCTACTGTGACTCTCACCTCCAGCCTCATCGTGATGCTGCTCCCCTACAGAGACACAAGCTGGTGGAACCCAGCCAGCAGCTCCAGGAGAACATCTGCCCTCGTCATGATGAGGTGATGAAGATGTTCTGCCGCACTGATCAGAAGATCATCTGTGCTTTATGCTGTATGGATGAACATAAAGGTCATCAGACAGTGTCAGCAGCAGTACAGAGGCCTGGGAGGCAGAGAGAGCTGGAGGAGACCAGGCAGAAGATCCAGCAGAAGATCCAGCACACAGAGGAAGACCTGAAGGGGGTGGAGTCCATCAACGGCTCTGCTGATAAAGCAGTGAAGGACAGCGAGAAGATCCTCACCCAGATGATCCGTCTGCTGGAGAAAAGACGCTCTGAGGTGCAGCAGCAGGTCAGATCCACACAGGGGGCAGCAGTGAGTGGAGTCAAAGAGCTTGAGAAGAAGCTGGAGCAGGAGATGATGGAGCTGAAGAGGAGAGATGCTGAGCTGGAGAAGATCTCACACACACTGGACCACAGCCAGTTTCTCCACAGGTTCTCCTCACTGCCAGCACTCAGTCCGTCTCCAGACTCCTCCAGCCTGGAGATCCGTCCTCTGAGATACTTTGAGGACGTGGCAGCAGCTGTGACCAAGCTGAGAGATGAAATACAGCAAGTTCTGCAGAGTGCACAAACGTCTGTTATTATCTGAGGAGAACAGAAAAGTGACATTCATGGAGGAAGTTCAGTCTTATTGTGATCATCCAGACAGATTCACTGACAAGAAGCAGGTCCTAAGTAGAGAAGGTGTGACTGGACGATGTTACTGGGAGGTTGAGTGGAGAAGGGGGAGGGACTTCTGTGGTTTATTTTAGGGGGTTGGTGTAGCAGTGGCCTACAGGAACATCGGCAGAGCAGGAAGGTCAGAGGAAAGTAGATTTGGATTCAATTGCTGTGTCTCAATTCAGGTTCTGCATCCTTGAAGTGCGCATTTTGAAAGGAAGTTGCGTCATCGCACTGCGCGAAGGCTTGTCCCAATTCCCGAGGGTGTTTAGGACGCTCAAAATGCGCACTCGTAAATACACACTCGTTTTAGCCGATTCCAAGGAAACACCGCTACTATCCTTCGCGTACTTGGGTATCCCATGCTGCTTTGCGTGCTGCTGCAAACCATCGTGGGATCCTGGGAAGTCAGCTGAAATTAGCGGCATGTACTGGTTAAGGCACGACATATAAATCTAAATATTGACGTTTCACATAAAGTATCCAGTTTTTAACGTAGGATTTTATTTATTTGAACATTCAACGGCATCGTTAGATGGCAAACCAATGGTTAGCGTGATACTATAAAAACGTCACTTCCGGGGTTGGCCAGCAGGAGGGAACGGCGGTGACGAAACGAGGAAATACGCCGAAGGCTAGACCGCCCCGAGTGGTTACCGGGGAGGCGGGGTTTGGTCCGTCCTTCTAGGCTGGGAACTCTAAGAACGCTTCTTTCAGACGGAGGACACTCGGTCTCAAGGGTGCAGAACCTGAATTGAGACACAGCAAATGACAAATCCTGGAGTTTATATTGTTACCCAGGTGAATATTGGTTTCGTCACAACAACATCAGTACTCGTGTCTCAGGTCCTCGGTCCTCCAGAGTGGGAGTGTACCTGGACCACAGAGCAGGTCTTCTGTCCTTCTACAGCGTCTCTGGAACCATGGAGCTCCTCCACAGAGTCCAGACCTCCTTCACTCAGCCGCTACATGTTGGACTTTATGTTCCTTCAGGTTCTTCAGCTGAGTTGATGAAAGTGTGACTGAAGTCGTCAGAGAGACTCTGAGCTGAATTCTCACCTTTGATTCTTCTTCTGTCTTCACGTTTGTTACCCAGTGTCTCCGGCTGTCAATCACAGGGTGGGCGGGGCCTGTACGCCACTTCCTGTTGGTGCTCCTGGTGACTGTTGTCCACCTGCTGGATGTTTGTTCCCTCTAAACTGCTTGCTTGCGCAATCGCGCACTACTTGCACATTCTCAGCGCACAAGGAAATCTATGTAGCACATAAAATAAAATTCAACAGAAACGTATTAATTAATAATTTTAGAGCTTTTATTAGGCGGCGCACCGCTACGCCTTCGGAATGATGTTTTTTTTTCTTCCAGCTGCACCGTATGAGTCCAAAAGGCAGAGAAAGTTTCCAGGCTGCAGCACCGCGCTGACATAGATTGCGTAACAAAGTGAAGAGGTGCCACTCCGCTCTATTTTCACTGGCTAACTGCAGCACACTGGCTTAACTTGTCTATTCAGAGAAGAGCTATCACTTCGGCTTATTTTTCAATCTATCACGCGCATGCCACTGCACATTGACGCAACATGACCCTCAGCCAGGCCAAAGCAGGACTCTTCCTATGGTTAAAGCAGGACTCTCACATATAACACACTACACATCTCATCAACAACAAGATTTTGCTCTTTTTCATTTGAAGTGGGCCAAATCACTTCTATTCAAAGTAAACTCATGAAAATTGCTGCTGGAATTTGATTCTTTTAATAAGCCATGTAACTTGCTATGATCCAAGGTTTTGAACAGGTGTGATACTGGTGTGTGGCCACAGCGTGCACATCTGATGTTGCCCACAGTGGTCCTCAGTGTGCTCAAGGAGCTTGTCTGGATGCCCAGACACATGGAAAATTAGAGGGAGCATTGATCATAACACCCATGATCATGTGAATTCATATATAGGGATTATATAATTCTATAATATGTTATATATTATGTTGCCTGACAGCGCCACCTGGGGAGTTGCACCCCAGGAAATAGACTATAATAAAAATTCCTCGGGCTACACAGGTTCGTTACGCTTTGAGATTTGAGAGGATGAGACGGACTTCCAAAGAAACAGCTTTATTCAATCACAATTTAAAATAGTTGGCTCTTTTTTAAACACACCAAGGAAAATCTTTTTTTAAAAAACAATAAGACCAGGTTTAGCTGCCTGAGTGAGTGTCAAAAAAAATAAGTACTATACCAAAAAGATTGTTCAACATCATAAGAAAATAAGGGGAGCAGGGCTGGACGTAGCCGAGCGGAAAGGCTAAAGAAAAAACAAAGAAAAACTGAAAAAAGGGAATAAACAAAGCGAAGGGAATCACTACAAAGCAAAATTTCCCTCGTGCTGTGCAAAATAAAGCAAAGTGAAGGGGAACCACCGACGCAGTCTGCCGCACGCTACGCCAACTCCTGTCCAAAAGAAAAGAGAACCCAATGAATACACTAATACATTGAGACACTCAGGCAAGCGTTAAACAGTTCAAACAAAAGAAAAAATTTCTTTAGTCTTCACACACACACAAAACAAAAGGTAACGATCACTGGGGAACAAAATAGTAATGAACTAAAAAGGAAATCAAACTACTCAATAGAAAACCCAAAGTTTCACCAAAATTTTACCAAGAAAACAAAAGCAACCAAAGAAAGTGGTGACGCCAACAACAAAAACAGACAAACTCAGTTGTCTACACCAAATAAACCACAACCAAAGGAGGGGGGGGTTTAAACATTCAGCAATGAATGCCCATTGCCCACCTCTGGGATTGCGAGCCGAAATGCCAAGAACTGCGGAGGACAGAGTTCTCAGCGTGGACACTGGGGTTGCCGGGGCGACGGAGTGGAGACAAAGTCAAGTGCGTCCCGTCTCAGTTCATTACGGGACAGCTTTTTTAGTTGCCTAATACGGGACAATTGCGTATTTGAGCACGGAAACGACGCAAAGTCACAAACACAAATACAAGTTTACAACGGTACAAAAAGAGGATCGTGGTGCAAACGCAAAAAAAACTAAACAAAAAAACAACACGCTGCAGGACATAAAAACATTCACTTCATCAGAGGAGCGATGCAAAGCAAGAAAACACATGCAAAAGAAAAAACGCTGCATAACGCATTCCCTACACCGGAAGTAGAGTTGCTCCACGAGGAGCGCTCCCCTACAGCGAAGAACAGTCCCGACACTTCCAGTGAGAGTCGCCGCCTCCTATAGTTTCAACACCGGGACATCTCGCGGGGGTGGAGGACCTCCACCTGAATGTGGAAGTGGGTGTGTTTCCACAAAATATGTGTCTTCATGGTATTTAGCTTTTTAATGAAAGGACTCTTAAAACACTGAAAAATAAATGCAATATAGCTATTTTATCACTTACTGTAAATGTACAGGTAGGAGACATTTCCTGCTTGGCATTGCTGCCTGTCGCACTTCTTTCGGTGCCCTCGGGTCAGCTGCAGGGTCATCAACCATGAACTACCATTCATTGACGTTTCGCCCCTTGTGGCGGGACAGTGACAGGGACGTATGCCTCGTTGATTCTGTGGTTGTTGATGGGGTGAGGCGTTTTTTCCCCAACTCCTGTCCTTGTTTCGTTCTTTCTTTTATACAGTCAGGCAATCTTTGTAGATACACTACTTTTATTGTATGGCCGCTAGTTATAACAGTGCTGATCAGGTAAAACACCCGGAAGCCAACGTCATCAACTCGCACTAGATGTCTCTGCATATTGCATGGAACTTGGCTGCCATCTAGTGGTTAACTTTCGTAACATCTCCTTTAACATATGGAAAGAAAGCAGTTGAAAATGGACAATAGTGACCGGATGAGAGTTACGTGGCCAGCAACAACAATAGCTGGCTACAGGTTAAACAGAAATGACTAGTTCACTCTCCTAAACATTAGAACAAAATGAACAGTCCACATGAACAAAGTGGCACAGAAATAAACAAGAGATGACATTCCTTCTTCAGAAAGTTTAAACAACAAAGTCTTTGCGGTACCGGTCTGTTTGACTGTTGTCCCAGTCATCTTCCACCAGGGGACTATCAGATTGCATGATGAGAGTTTCATCCACCGGTCGAATGTGCCTCCTGTTGCGCCTGTATACCTTGTCCTGTACAACCACTTCATATGACCTGTCACGCAATTGGTTGGTGCAAATCCCCAGTGACCAGGAGCGAGAGGGCCCATTTGGTTGTAGGAAGACCCGAACTGTGTCGCCTTGCATTATCATGGGCTTGTCGTGAGCATGTTGGTCATATCACCACTTCGATGCAGTGACCCGTGCCAGCTTACGAGGAAGTACCCCCTGTATCACAGCCGGCTTCAGCAGAGGTGGATGAGAGGGTAACAATGTGCGTGTGCGTCTGGACTGGAGTCGCTGAACAGGAGAGCTATTGAGTCCCTCTGTGGAAGTGTTCCTCCGTGCTAGTACGGCCCTCCATCTGTCATCACCAGCAGGCACTGCCTTTCTCAGCAGGGTCTTGGCAATTTTGACAGCCGACTCAGCTTTACCATTACTCTGGCTGTGGTATGGTGAGGATGTGAGGTGTTTGAAGTCCCATACTGTTGAAAAAGTTTGAAAGTCCATGCTGGAGAACGGTTGTCCGTTGTCTGTGATGACAATATTTGGTATTCCATGCCGGCTAAACTGACGCTTGCAGCATTCAATGACAGTGGAAGCCGTTGTGTCTAGTGATGTCCAAACGAGGCTTCATGAGGCTTTGAACCCTTTTGGACTATTGTGTTGAAAATTGGTTCATTACTCGAAGCTTCATTCATTAAGAACGTGGGGGTCATCTGCTGGCGCACTGGTTGTACTGCAGCCATGCAAAAGATTAATGACCATAGCAAGTGTGCGCCTTGAGATTTTCTGTATTTGTACACTTTTATTATTTATTTATTCAAACGTTGGTAACTTTTACTTTGTTTTATGACTCTGTGTTTTCGTATGTCCTTTTATGTATGTTGGCTACTGAACACAAATTTCCCCCTCTGGGGGATTAATAAAGCATCTATTTCTAGATAAAACTGAAACGAACTTCATTTCATGTGTTGCTGTTCCTTCTTGCTCCGCCCTACCAATATATCAAGGTTACCTTGATATATTGTTCATGTTAAACGAAATTTGTTCCTCTGTCTAACATTAAATAAATAATTAATAATAAATAAATAATAAACCATTGCCAAAATCATTGCTGAAAATGTTAGGGTCAGAAATAATAGTAGTAAAGAGGTAAAGTTCATGTGAATATGCAGATAAAAAGAAGAAATTGATTCATAATATATATATGTATATATATATATATATATACATATATATATATATATATATATATATATATATATACACATTTGTATATATATGTATATATATATATAGTTGTTATCTTGCGTTGTTATCTCATAGTTTTCCCATTGTGCTCTAAAGAATGTCCAGTTGTTATATACGTTGCCCCTTCATGTCCATTGCGTCTGGTACAGGAATCGAAAAACCCATGGTACGTCAGGTATTAGCTTAGCAGTTTAGCTCCATTGAAAAAACGTCCAGCCTTTATAGCGCCTTGTTGTTCTGTCTTCAGCCGCGGCATTAAGTTTCCGCTTCTTTTATACAGTCAGGCAATCTTTGTAGATACGCTACTTTTATTGTATGGCCGCTAGTTATAACCATAGATATATACAGAAGGCTAGATGTCTCACGGCGCAGAATTCAACGTCCGCACTGGCCGCCATCTTTCCACAGTCAGGCAGTCACGGTCTGATGTAGTGAATGTGAGGGAACGTGAGTGATCTGAACAAACATTAACACTCTGATCTCGCTGAAAACTTGACGGCTTTGCACACGGTTTGCTTTCTTACAAACGTTCATAACGTAGCAATAATTCTGGATGGTTGAACATGTTGAGAGTGCAGCTTTCTATGAGAAAAAAAACACAACGGTGCTATGGCAGCCTATCTGCACAAGTTAATACGACTGAGACCACTAAGATTTTCATTTCTTAAGTTAAGTTTAGCCAACAGCTATTTCAGGACAAACTAGTATTTTGTTCACGTACAATATTTGTGGTGTCGGTTGTAGTTATTCGCTGAGGTGCGTTTCCTATAACGTTGCTGCTGCATGAACGCAGTCTCATCAGTTCATGCAGCAGAGACACGGTGATCAATGAACTAGAGCTGCTGATATCTCATCCCCCACCTGTTTGATTCAGAGTCGAACGGTGACAACCTGAGATTACAGGCCGTCTTTTTTCTTGTTGTGATAAAATGGATTAGGATTGGTAGGTGTAAATAAAACAAGCAATTTGACATATGGAGAGACAGAATAGCTTTTTTTCTATATCATTTAACTTAATTCGCAAATGATTTACAATTGGATTGCTTTGCTACAGCATCATGCATTATGGTTTCTACAGGAAATCGGTGACTGAAAAAATGCCGAACTTCTGTGCCGCTTATGGATGCAGCAATCGTCGCTGTCCACAAACAAAAGCTTGTAGGATCACATTTCATCTGTAAGATATTGTTGGAACTGTTTGATTAATGTTACGATTTAGTGCTGGTTTGTTTAGTTTAGCGTTTAGCATATATGTTTTTATTAAATACGGGTGTGTGCGTGTGTTTGCTATTTTCACATGAAAGCCTATGGTTATAAATCATTAATAAGTATGCAGTATCATAACTATGCTTATAACCTTTATAACAAACCAAACCGCTCGAAATTCGGTTGAAAATAGAGCAATTTAGGGCTATTTAAAAGAACATGCACAATAAGAATACATAGTTATGAGTGAGAGGGGCGGAGCGAGGTGACTGTGGCAAGATGGCCGCCAGTGCGGACGTTCGATTCCATTGGCCAGCAGCGCGGATAAGACATCTCGCCTTCTGTTATATATCTATGGTTATAGCAGTGCTCATCAGGTAAAACACCCGGAAGCCAACGTCATCAACTCGCACTCGATGTCTCTGCATATTGCATGGAACTTGGCTGCCATCTAGTGGTTAACTCTCGTAACACTGTCCATTATGAGACATTTCGTCATCTACTCAAATCTTACAATAAAACTGTCAAACAGGCAAGAATAACCCATTTCTCCAACCTCATCACAAACAATAGCAAAAACCCTTGATTTCTTTTCTCTACCTTCAATCTTTTAACCAATACAAATTTTAATCAGGACGTACAGACACCAACAGATTTCTCATTATGATTATTCTCCCTTTTATACTTTTAGTGCCAGTGTTTCCTCATGGGGGGCCCGCCATGGTGGGAGCTACGCCTGGTCTGTCCATAGGGGCGCTGCAGGCCATGATGCCCCCTTGTATGGACGGCTCCCCATAGTGGCCTTTCCTCATCAGATTCTTCAGTGCCAAGCCGTTTTATCTAATGTCTGTGTGAATATGGGGGTGGGCGTTTGTCTGTGTGCGTTGGTGGGGAGGGGTGGGTCCGTATGGGGTGGGGGGAGGGGCAGTGGAGCTTTTTATTTTTTCTCATTGTTATTATTATGATTGTTGTTCTTATTATTATTATTATTACCTTTCTTTGTTTTGTTTTGTTTTATTTTGTTAAGCACTGTGGGTTGCACATGTTGTGTATGAGCAGTGCTATATAAATAAAGTTTATTGTTATTATTATTATTATTATAGAAACATAAAGACACATCAAAGAGTAACATGAGGTTGTTGTTGTGACAGTGGACGGTAGAGAGTCTGAATCCCCGTCCCAGGCGCAAATCCTCATGGAGGCTTCTGAGGAGGTCAAAGATGGCCAATCCGTCAATCCCAGCTCCATAACCGGGGTCTATGGAATGAAGCCGCGAGCATTGCGCACTGATCCAGGAGAGCTTTCACCTGGCTTGATGAATCCGTGTCTTCTCATCCTGGATGGCTTTTAGTGCGACCCATGAAGCCTGGACACACGTGTTGTGGATTGGTTGAACGCTGAAGGCTTAGTGACTCATCTTGGATGACGCAATCCTACTTTGGTGCAAGGGGGCCCAGACAGCAACATCATCAAGAGCCAGTAATGGACTCCACAGTGTAGCACTCGTTCGCTCGCCCTCCCTCTCCCATTTTATTTTGTAGAGTCAGATTCTGAAGTCGATTTCACTTTGATTTTCAGAGTGATGACACCCTGGAAAAACTCTCCATCATTATAAACTCTCCATCATTTATTCTCTATTCAGGTTGGAGGGGTGCAGTTTGTCAGAGCTCAGCTGTGATTGGCTGCTCTCAGCTCTGAAGTCCAACCCCTCCCACCTCAGAGAGCTGCACCTGAGTTGGAACCAGCTGCAGGATTAATCAGTGAAGGAACTGAGTGGTTTTCTGCAGAGTCCAGACTGTAAACTGTAAACTCTGAGGTCAGTACTGGTTTGGAACCAGTGGATGATGGTTTCAGCACCAAACACAGTTCATCACACATGTTGAATAAACATTGAACTGAATGTTGATTCATCTCAAAATGACATCCAGAATATGAAAACTTCATTCTGTTCATGTTTGAAGTAAAAAAAGAAAAAAAAAAAAAAAAGAAAAAGGAAAAGGAAAAACAGGTCATCAGTGGTCATGTGACCAAACATCATTTCAACACACATTAGTTTTGGACTGAGGATTTAATTTCAAGGTGACATTTTCTGTAGTGTCAGATTCTGAAGTCGACATTTCACTTTGATTTTCAGAGTGATGACACCCTGGAAAAAGGCTCCATCATTATAAACTCTCCATCATTTATTCTCTATTCAGGTTGATTGACTGCAGTTTGTCAGAGCTCAGCTGTGATTGGCTGCTCTCAGCTCTGAAGTCCAACCCCTCCCACCTCAGAGAGCTGGACCTGAGTAGGAACCAGCTGAAGGAATCATCAGTGAAGCCACTGATGGATCTTGTCTACAGCAGTGGCCATCAACTGGAGAGTGTGAGGTTAGTACTGGTTTGGAACCAGTGGATGATGGTTTCAGCACCAAAGCCAGTTGATCCCACAGCAGAGGTCCAGTGTTCCCAGTCACAGTGTGAGAGGAGGATGGTGACGTCCAGCTGCTCCTCATTCATCCAACATCTGCTGCCAAACTGCTTCTTCTCTCAGTTCACCACTCAATTATTGATCAGTTCATCTTCATCAGGCCTCAGTATCAGTCCAACACTCCATGGTCACATGACCTTCTGATCTTCCACACTTGACATGTGACTGAGAGTCTGCTTCTTCTCACCAGTCACTCCATCATCTCCATCAACTCTGTGATGATGCGTTCAAGGACCGTGAGTCCTGACTCCTGCTGTCTCTTCTTATCTTTGCAGGTGGTGGTGAGGATGAGGAGAGTGAAGAGGAGAGCTCCATCTACTGGTGGCTGACAGAACTACAACCAATGGAGCCAAACAGCAAGCTGCACGCACCAACACTGTGTGGGCGTGTCACGACCTTTGACCCCAGTGCAGCCTGGTGGCTGGCGGACTGCTTCTCCCTACAAGCTGCTGTGGTTACTGGGAGAGACGTCCCAGAAGCCACTGGTGGAGCTGAATCCTCAGTGGAAGAAGCAGGACTTGGAGCAGCTGCTCAGTGAAGGCAGCAGCAACACAACCACTGCTTCTGCTCTCATCATCCACGGCTGGAACATCTCAGCATGAAGGTTCCACACATCAACAACACACTGCTCTGCTCTCACTTCAGACTTCTATAACATCTTCATTTTGGAGGTGAAAAATACTTTTCAAGAGACTTTATTTCTGCTTCATGATCTTAAATAAGGAAATCATGTGGAAAAGATAAAGTGATTCACAACACCTGTGATGGGAACTCAAGTCATTATTGAATCATAAGTAAGACAAAAGAAGTTTCCCTCAAAATAATTCATGGTTTTGATGCTTGCCAGATGTTTGTGTGGAGATTTCAGAAGGACGTCAATGAATCAGAAGGAAACCAGATCATTTATTTTATGTGATTATGTTATATCATCCTAACTTTGTTACGAGCTCAAACATTATATTTCAATGATTCAATATTCTGACAATAAAAGCCATCACAACCTCTGACCTGTGTGACCTTGACCTCAACTGACGTTTCATTTCTGCTGCTTTAACACTTTGATTATATATCTCCTGAAGTCCTGCCATGGGGATTCTCCATATCTGAATAACTTGTGTACTCAAACCTTCTGTAGGCCATACCCACTTCTCCACTCGGTCTCAACATAAACCACATGAATCAATGAAAATAAATCTCACTTTTACAAACAAATCCAATTCAGTTCAAATATAATTTAAATAAAATAAATGATACATTATAATTAATCACCAACAGATAAATCAATGCTGGATATGAGGTGGTTTGCCCTCTCTGGGTCGGTGGGGAGGCCCTGCCTCAGGGGGAGGAGTTCCAGCATCTCGGGGTCTTGTTTGGGACGCCTCCATGGGGAGGTGTTCCAGGCATGTCCCACCAGGAGGAGACCCTGCTGGAGGGACCAGGTCGCTGGGTTGGACTGGGAAGCCATGGGGTCCCACTGGAGGAGCTGGAGGAGGTGACTGGGTCCAGGGAAGTCTGGGGGTCTCTGCTGAGGCTGCTGCCCCCGAGACCTGACTCCGGATACGGCAGTAGAAGATGGATGGATGGATGGATGCCAGGTGATAGAACATTTCATAAAAACAGACTCTGCATTATAACTTCTATTACACTAAAAATAATTCACTCCAATATAACTGCACTCGTCCTTCTCTCACATTACATTGGATCACAATGACCAAACAACACAACAAAGACAATGATCCAACTGTACTGCCACGTCCAGACTCAGTGTAGGTCTGTAGGCCTCTTGGACCTTCATGTGAACCACTGCGTGTTGACTGGAGGTGAAACATGGCTGACTGGTGTCCTCCTACCTGGACAATGCAATCTCACTTTCAATCTCACAGCCACTAAAAAACCTGATTGTGATTGAGAGGTCCTCAGCAGCCAATCACTGTTGGGAGTCCAGCCTTCAAACACTCCTCCTGAATCCACAGTCACATCTGTGAGCATCTGGAACTTTGGCCCTGATCCTCCACACCACACAACTTGGGATGACAGCGCCACCTACCTGGATCCTTTCAGCAGCCAGTCCATGCTCTGACCCGTTTCCACTGTGGCCTGTTGGCTCATCTGGACCGGAGTCTGGATCATCAGTGTCCAGGTTCATGGAATCTGTCAGAGTGCCGCCGTCCTGTGATGTAATGATAGAGAATCACTCTATTTATACTAATGTGCAGAACCACTAGAGTCTCATTTCTTCACTGCTGTCAGCAACAAGCATTTGGTGTCACACTGGTGTACAACACTTATGGGCTAATTAATAAGAAATGACATATTTATGAATCACCCGCAATGCCCAGATTGTTGCTGCTTATCTGCTGATATGAGCCGTCAACTGTTGCTATATAGAACCACGGGCAGGAAATTACAATTAGTGTAGAGTGTATTATAATTTAAAAGTTTACTAATGGTAGTTCTTTAAAGAATTTAGCAGGGATGGAACAGGCTAACGTGACGACGTCACCTGTAACACGGTAGGAGCTCAACCTGCTGTCACGGCGAAAACTCTGTGTTACGTCCCGTCTTGGGGGACCGAGACGCAACGTGTGGGACACCTTCCCCCACTCCCAACCCTCATTAATTTCTCACGGCAGTTGGCAGTTTCAACAAAAAACATTTATGAATCAGTAAATGAAATAAACAAAACAACTTAACCAGTGGGCAGCAAAGGCTTCAGGGTGGGCCCAGGCCAAAATAATAAACCAAACTCCAACTAGCTCACCTTAAGAACTAACTAAAGAAAGAAAGAGAAGCCAAATACAGAAAGGCTAACCTCCCTACATACTTAATAAACAGGAGAAAAGAGGGGACAAAGAAAATGGCAGCCCACCCCCTTTTTTTATTAACCTCTTTCAATGAACTCCAAAACATACATGGTCAAAATCCATATTATTATTGTTGTTGTTTTTTTAATGCTCATACAAAACAAAAAAAGTGGAGGGAGAGTCGTCTGAATGGGTTTCAGTGAGCATCACATCCACTTGTAGCGCATTATTTCCAGCAAGCTTCTCCTGTTGTGACTTTTCACGTTCACTAACTGTGATTGGTGTGGTGGAGTGACGAGCACACAGCACGTGACCTCTACGATGAGCTTCCTCCCACGGAAGTACCATAGGAGGACACGGATTAAATAGTATGGCTTTTCCACCAGAAGGCTGTATTATGGTGTACGTAATATAAAACTTTGGCCCAGTTTTGCTTGTATTGCATTGTATTGGTTGGTGTTCCTGAAGTTTCATTTTTCGTCCCTTTTTATTTTTTACATCCATGTTTGTGATGAAATAGTACTGTGAATCGCTAGCTCGCATTGCATGCTGGGAAAAAGCGTCACTCAAGGAAGTTTTCGCTTCGCCGACACGGTCCTGGAGGGAAGTGGGTTTTAGTGCACTGGAACGGGATGACTGTGTTTAATCAAGCAGTACAAACCTGATTAATTGTCTTAATACTTCACTTCGAATGGCCATATTGTTTAGGATTAGAATTAGATGACAACTTCTTCACAATATTTGCAACTATTCAATTTGACCAGCAGGTGTCAGTAGAAGACGAAATTTCATGTTGACTATTTCCTAATGGAAGTGCTCTCTTGACGGATGGTGTAAAAGGAAAATGGCCAGCTGCAGCAGAAAAGTGGACCCATATATATATATATATATATATATATATATATATATATATATATATACATATATATATATATATATATATATATATATATATATATACATATATATATATATATATGAATTGCAGATATATATATATATATATACATATATATATATATATATATATATATATATATATACATATATATATATATATATATATATATATATATATATATATATATATATATATATATATTATATATATATGTATCTGCAATTCATATTTTAACGGTTTATATAGACCCCTCAGGCTCCATTCAAAATGGGGGTCATTGTAGGAGAGTTGCAGTCAACTGAGATTTGGAGAGAGTTTGGATGACTAGATTTTTGATAGCATTTATAGTTTGGAGTGTTTGAGACTAGATAACGTTTAGTTTGGAGATATTTTTGAGAGCTTAGGGAGAGAGTGAGGAGAGGAGAGGTGATAGGATGGAGCCCCCTGTCCTGTACATCAATGTCCATGCTACACAAGCATCTATGCCAGGGGTGCCCATTACGTCCATCGCGATCTACTGGTCAATTGCGAAGGGAGTTTGGGTCTATCGCATGGAGAGAGAGAGGGAGAGAGAGAGAGAGTGTGTGAGAGAGAGAGAGAGAGAGAGAGAGAGAGAGAGAGAGAGAGAGAGAGAGAGAATTACAGCAGGTAGAATCGTTCAGGCAGGATTAGAAAACACTTGATTTTGATCATAATGTACAATGTGCTGGATTTTGTTCTTATATGTGCTGTGCTTTACAGTGAAACGTAAATGTGACGTATCGGCATCGGCACTATTCAGATCAAATAAAGACCAGACAGGGACAGGAAAAAGAGTTTCGCTGTTGTTTTACACGCAAAACTAACGGGGTTGTCGCGTGAGCTTGCAATCCTGGCGTCAACTGATGGAGACGCCTCGCTCGGAAAATGCGCTTCAAAGTGCGCACGCACTGCAGACGCGCCGGAGATCCTGGGAGATGCTGCTGGCAAAACGTCTGCGTCACACACACACGCACACCAATTATCCCTAACCTATGCGCTGGAAAACACAAAAATATACAGCAAAACATCTTAACTTAAACACACTTTTATTGATAAAATCAAACATAGGCAGGTATAACCTAAACAATTTTAAACCATGAGTTTTCTGTGCAATGATGAGCATAAACGCACATGGGAACATGTTGACCCATTTAATCCTTTCTTTCTTTATCATTGGACTACAAATATATTTCTGAATGACTTTTCCTGTTTTATAGGAGGTGGATCTTTTTGACTTGCTCATTTTAAAAGTAGCTTGCATGTTGAAAAAGTGTGAGCACCCCTGATCTATGCCCTTTTCCAAGTCCCACAATCACTTTCACTATCATCTGCCTGATTACACCCATGCCATTTTCAGAAAAAAATTGCACAAACAGAATACATTCAAAAAATGTATCATACACATAGTTATCAAGTCAAGTTATTTATTTATTGTCATTGTTGAACAAAGTTAACAACAAAATTTGTTTGGAGCATCCCCATAACCACTGGCATCAGTACCCATAAAAATAATCATAAATAAGCGAGAAAAACAAAACAAAAAAAATATATATATATAATTTATGTACAGAAATTAGTTGGTCATTCATTTTTTGCAATTCATAGTCATTCCCAACAGACATAACAGACACAAAAATTCAATGCATCACACGTGGTTCAGACACAGCTTGCCTGTGATTGTACATTTGGCCAGTAGGTGGTTTCGTGTGCACATGAAGCTTCGAACCAGTTGGCTCAAGCGGTTCAATGCCTCATGAGGCTTCACCTCACCATCACTAGTCGTGACACACAGCTTGCTGTTTGGCTCCACTTGTTGTAGTTCTGTCAGCCACCACTAGATGGAGCGGTCCTCTTCAGTCTCCTCCTCATCCTCCCTCACCTCCACCTGTAGAGAGAAGAAGAGACAGCAGGAGTCAGGACTCAGGGTCCTTGAACGCATCATCACAGAGACGCTGACTGTTGATGGAGATGGTGGAGTGACTGGTGAGAAGAAGCAGACTCTCAGTCACATGTCTAGTGTGGAACATGTGAAGGTCATGTGACCATGGAGTGTTGGACTGATACTGAGGCCTGATGAAGATGAACTGATCAATAATTGGGTGGTGAACTGAGAGAAGAAGCAGTTTGGCAGCAGATGTTGGATGAATGAGGAGCAGCTGGACGTCACCATCCTCCTCTCACACTGTGACTGGGAACACTGGACCTCTGCTGTGGGATCAACTGGCTTTGGTGCTGGAACCATCATCCAATGGTTCTAAACCAGTACTGACCTCACACTCTCCAGTTGATAGTCTCTGCTGTGGACAAGATCCATTAGTGGCTTTACTCCTGAATCCTGCAGCTGGTTCCCATCCAGGTCCAGGTGTCTGAGGTGGGAGGGGTTGGACTTCAGAGCTGAGAGCAGCCAATCACAGCTGAGCTCTGACAAACTGCAGCACCACAACCTGAATAGAGAATAAATGATGAAGAGTTTATAATGATGGAGAGTTTTTCCAGGGTGTCATCACTCTGAAAATCAAAGTGAAATGTCCACTTCAGAATCTGCAATCTGCAAGCTGACCACTAGATGGGAGGATTTTACACACTGTACCTTTAAACCCAGTTTCATTCATTTCAAACACAAACCAGTGTCTGCAAATTGAATTTCCAACAGCAGTCAAGTGCAAATCATGACAACAACAACAAGAGTGATAGAAGTTGTAGAGTGAAGAGGGTGAACTGACCTCAGAGTCTCCAGTTTACAGTATGGACTCTGCAGAAAACCACTCAGCTCCTTCACTGCTGAATCCTGCAGCAGGTTCTCACTCAGGTCCAGGTGTCTGAGGTGGGAGGGGTTGGACTTCAGAGCTGAGAGCAGCCAATCACAGCTGAGCTTTGTCAACCAGCAGTTCTCCAGCCTGAATAAAGAATCAATATTTGATTTCTTCCATGGTGTAAATGTCATATTCAGAGTCATTTCTCCCTGTTGATGATCCAGATGTGCAGCTGTTGGGATCACTGAGTCATTCCCTCAAAGGAGTCATTGTGCCAGTGGGTTGTCAACACAATAACAACAGCAGTGTGTCAGTCAGTGTGCAGCCAATCAGCAGTGAAGATGGAAAATAATCAGTGAGTCCTTTGTGTGCTTTTCAGTCATCAGAGACTCGTTACAAGTCAAACACATTCAAAGGACAAGATGAAGAAATACTGCTGCACTATTAATCTGCCTCTAATATTTCTTCACACGATCTTCTGCTCAGTCATGTGACCTTCATCACCAATCAACAACTTCCATTGAGCTCCAAAGTGACTGGAGACATTTTCCACACTTTCTTCCACCATCCAAAGTCTTTTCTGGCTGCAGATTGTTGACATGAAAATATCAACAACATCCACTTTGTCTAGATGAGTCTTTAATATCTGCTTCAAAGTCTTCACACTGAGCAGCGTTACACACCAGTTGTCATCTGCTGACACACACTGTCCACCAGTAGAAAGCAGGAACTGACCTGAGAACTTCCAGTCTGCAGTTTGGACTCTGCAGTCCAGCACAGAGCAGCTTCACTCCAGGATCCCTCAGGAAGTTCTCACTCAGGTCCAGCAGTGTGAGGTGGGAGGGGCTGGACTGCAGAGCTGAAGACACCACTGCACACTGAAGCTCTGAGAGTTCACTGGATTAAGGAGAGCAGAGAGAGAAGTTGTGGTCGACATGTGAGATTCTAAAGACAGTGAAAGTGAATCAAGACTCATTAATGTCAGATCATCATCATCATCATCATCATCATCATCACCATCATCATGTAAATGGAGGGAAGTCCCGCGGTGGTGCAGCATGTGTTTACATCTGTGGTGCGTGGTGCCGGGACACTGCAGTGGTATGCAAACACTGTTCACCACTGGCACAGTTGATGATCATAAAGTGCCGTCCATTCTATCTGCCCTGGCAGTTTACTGCCATTTTGCTAGTTGCAGTTTACATCCCTCCCACCAACAACAGCAGTGAGAGGAACGCTGCACTCAATGAACTGTACCAGGCCATCAGTGATCAACAGACAGCAAACCCAAAAGCTTTACCATCCTCACTGGAGATTTTAGTCATGCTGACCTCAAGACTGTCCTTCCAAAAGTCCACCAGCATGTTGGATTTCCAACAAGGGGGGACAACGCTTTGTATGTGGAGATGTTCCGAGGGAGGAGCAGGGCTCGTGCTCATGTGCGATCAATTCCACGAGGATTGGGACGCTCAAAGGAAATGGGTGTGCGTTTGTGCGTTCGCAACATTTTGAACATCCAGATTTTTTTGTTTCAGGATGAAATCCATGTACGTTTTTGTAAATGAAGCCCCAGGTCCTCAGTGTCTCCACTACAGTGTCCTCAGTGCAGCTTCACACTCCAGTGTGTTCCAGCCACTGAGTGTCAACACATCCTGTTGTGACTGACAGTGTTGCTCTGATCTGCTGCTTCAACTCAACATGATGCTCAGTTGTGTGTAAAGTCACTGCAGCTTGGAGCTCCACTGGATCAGAGATCCTTCACTGGCGTCTCTTCGGACTCCACTGCATCTTTGATCCAACTGCTGTTTCATTGTCTGCTGCCAAATGAAGGAAGGATGTGATGTGTTTGTGTGTTCAATGTGTTGATTGTGTTGATTGACTGTGTAGTTCCACAGTTTTCATTCATGTAGCCGCTCTTTACCTTTGACGCTCAGGTGTCTTCAATGTCCGTCCGTCATACCAGCACCACTACATCATTCATAATTTGATGAGACGTGGGTTCCATTTAACTCGTTTATTTTCCTTCTTGAGTTTTTGGTTCGAGGCAACACATACAACGTGAGGTCAACAGAATTTTTGGCTCACCAACCACTCCGGCTTGACCCGCTTTCCATCAAACAAACATTTTGGCCATTTTTTTTTCTCGACCTAAAATAGCTGCGGGTCACCTTTCAAAATAAAATAACGGCTTCAGCATCAGAATCGGATGGTCTTGGTTCCCTTTCTTGAAGAACTTGGCAGTTGTCAGCCGGAAGGCATCTTGCACTGTACCCCTGACGACGCCATTAACTTCGTCCAGCAGTGCAACGTAGGGCTCTTTCATCAGACGTTGACTGATACATGACTGAACGAATGGCTCGCGGCTTAGCGCATCAGCGACAACGTTCTTAACGCCAGGGACATACTTCAGATGGAAATCAAATGCGGCAAGCTTAGCAACCCATCTTTGTTCACATGCGTCCAAACATGGCTTTGTTAAGATGTAGGACAATGGGCAATGACAATGACCAAACTTGTCACAAATGGCCCATTTTAACGCCAGGAATTCCAACCTGTGCGCTGGATAGTTAATTTGTGATCGGGACAGTGTCTTGCTGGCGAAAGCGACAGGTCGAGCAACAGTCTCACCTGGTGGCACTTGCGACAGGACTGCGCCAATGCCATCAAACGACGCATCAACAGCGAGAACGAAGGGCTCACTGAAGTTGGGGTGGGATAAGGTGACATTGCAAGCTAATTCATTCTTCAGGGTCTGGAACGATTCTTTGCATGCAGCAGTCCAGTCGCTCGCCATAAGCGCTGGTGGAGCAGATGATCGCTTTTTCACCTCCCTGCCTCTCATGGCCTTATGCTGCACCTGCCTTCCAGAGAGGAGTCTGAACAAGGGTTTTGCTTTAGCAGAGCAGTCAGCTATGAAGTGCTGATAGTAGAAGATTAGGCCCAGGAAAGAATTAATCTTCCTCCAGGAAGGGGTCACACCATCACTCTCCATCAGGTCAGCCTCTCCCACATCCATGATGGCTTTCATCTTGTCAGGGTCCTTCATCACCCCGTCCCCACAAATGACATGTCCCAGGAACCTTACTGACCTCCGCAAGAGATGACACTTCTTGGGGGCCAGTTTGAGTTTGTGACTTTTCAGACGGGAGAACACCATCTCTAGACGCTCAAGCGCCTGCTGTTCAGTTGGGGCAAAGACCATCAGGTCATCAAGATAGCAGAGCAGACTAGTGAAGTTTTCATCCCCGAAGATTGACATCATCATTCGCATGAATGTTGCAGGACTGTTGGACAAACCTCGTGGCATTCTGTTGTACTAGTGGAGGCCAAAAGGTGAAGAGAAAGCTGTGTATTTTTTGTGCTCTTCATGGAGTGGCACATTGTAGAAGCCAGACGTCAAGTCCATGGTGGAGAAGAAGACATTTCCTCCAAGTGCAACCCACCGATCCTGGGGTGCCTTGGGCCAGGCCGTCGAGTCGGACCATGAACAGGACTGTTTGAAGCTGGGGAAGATCTTTGCAGGAGCACCTTCTCCAGCATGTTAATAAGGCGGTTCAGGGCATCAGGGTCAGTGGCCTGTGGCTGCAGTGGGCTCTGTTCTTCAGCAGGTGGTGCAGGTGGCGAGACAGCAGCAAGAGCATTCACTGACACCCTTTCTCTGGAAGTTCTGTTCACTGACATCATTTCAGAATGATATTCGTTCAGAATGTCTTGGACTTCACGAGCAGTCCACTTGTCTATCGTCTTCGACCTGAAGGTCATGGCGAGCTCAGTAGAAGGGCAGTTCTTTATGAACATTCGAGTCACCTCAGTGCTGGGGCTGTCCAGTGACTTTCCTTGCTCCTTCAGACGTTCAATGGCCAAGTCAACAGCGCGGTTCAGTCTAAGCCTGTAGTCAAAGGCATCCTCACCCTTCCCAGGAAGAGTGGTGTAAAAGTCTGCTAATGGGAGTGGTGAACACGGAACAGAATCAAAGTGCTTCCGCAAGAGACCATAAATGGCATCGGGGTTACAGGTGATGTTAATACCACTGTTCCTGGTCCCAAACCTGACAACATCCTTTGCTTTGCCACCAAGATGAACAAGGATCTCCTCCGCTTGTTCCTCAGGTTGCAGATTCCCCCTCTTAATGAAACTCCTCATGAGCTCCTCCCACTCCTGGACGGAAACAGAGTCTGAGTTGTCTCCTCTGAAGCAGGGGGGCTCCTTCAGCTTTCGATGAGGGACATATTGCAAATGGGACACGTCAAAAGCATTTGTGGCAGACACATTTGCATGGCTAGGTCGAGGGGTAGCACTATGTAAAGGGGAACTGGCTAGCATATCAGCATGGGCAGGTGAAGGGGCAGCACTGAGTAAAGGGGTAGTGACAGATGCACTGAGGTGAGAGATAATGTCCTGTGCCACCCGCTGGCTGACCTGTTGAATCAATGCATCACCCATCTGACCTACAATACTAGCAGCAATAACATCAGGGGTAGGTGCAGGGGAACACATGCTGTGCCTGTCCGGGACAGGGGAATGCGTGCCCTGGCTAGCAAGGGCATGAGGGTTTGCATCTGAGTTGGGGGGAGGGATAACACCAGTACTGAGCAAGGGGCGCCCAGGTGTACACTGATTACCCAACACTACACCACCCCCCTGAACAGGACTCTCAAACAGTAAACTTGAAGGATGCATAAAACCCCTCCCTCTGCCAGCACCAAAAGGAGTTATAAAAACATTACCCTGAGGATTACTCATCTTTCCAAAAAGTTAACAAAACACAATACCACAAAACAAAAGGATGAAACCACAAAAGGCCTAGGCTGGAAACTGAAAAAAATAAAAATAAAAAAAATAAAATAAAATAAAATAAAAGTACATAAACCCTCTATCTGATGTCTAACACTGCACAAAAGCAACACATCTGACCAACTTCAGTGACCGCAGATGAACAGCAGCAGCAGAACAGTCCCCGGGTCGCTCTGCAGCATCGGTAGCACAACAAAAGAGTCTCGAGTCACGGCACCAATGTGACCTCTCCTATTCTGTCCTGCTTGCTGTATAATGAAGACTTGCAGAAGTCAGGTGTGGAGCGGCAGTTTATTCTCTGAAACAGAATGAGACACAACCATAACTTGCTCCGTGAAACTTGGTCACCTCCTGCTTCATGGGCTTCCTCTGTACTGAAGTAGCGATCGTATAGTTGTTGTTTCTACAATACAAATAATATTAAAAATAAAATACATTTTTCTACAAAATACAAAAAAATGACATTTGCAATTTCAATAATTCGCTCCCTAAAGCTCCATTTTTATACACTGTAACATTCTTCCAGTTACACACACATACCTGAAACAGAATGGGACACAACCATAACTTGCTCCGTGAAACTTGGTCACCTCCTGCAGAGACAACGTGCTCCGTATGAGAGCTGTGTCCTGCTAATGGACATGCTAGCATGCTAATCGTTTTTAATAGCAATAAAAAAAAAAAAAACGAACTTTGCTAAAAAAAATTAAAATAAAAAAATTAATTAAAAAAAATTAAATGAAAGACACCAGCACACATTTAAACACTGAAACACAGTTAGATGAAGCATAGCTCAACTTATTGCATTAATTTCTGTCTCAGCAGGGAGGAGACCGTCTCACCTGCTTCATGGGCTTCCTCTGTACCGAGGATCGCCCAGAATGCAAAGCGCTAACTTCAAAATAAAATACAAAATAAAATAAAAATAAAATATAAAGAGCCATGGCTGTGCCCCAACCAAGTTTAACATGATTGAACACAATTTATTTTGTGTGTGTGTGAGAGAGAGAGTGGATGACGCCTTGCAGGTGCGGTCCTGGATGTCGGCTGCTGATTGGACGCGCCACGGCTGAGAAGGAGGAGCAGTCGAGCCAGCCTGACTGTCATCCCTCCTCCGCTCCCAAGTCTGCAGTTAGTCACTTCTGAAATGGTGTTAGAGCACGCAGCCGTAGGTAGTGATGGCCGATGGAGACTTTGTTGAAGCTTTGACACTTGTTTCAAAAAAATGGTTCATTACTCGAGGCTTCAATGACACAGTGCTCGAGGAGGTCATCTAGTGCTCAATAAAATGAAGTGCAATAGAAACGTGTTCATTGTTTCATAGGTTGTTTGGGATTTGATTCGCCATACATTCTTGTTGGACAACACTACATGCTTGTATGGTTCAATGCTGACACAATAAAATAAAAATGAAAAATAAAGACAATGTCTCTTTTTTGGCACGACTGATTGTAGTAGACTATAGCTCTATACTTAGCCTGACAGTTTGTGCAATGAATTATATTATATCCTAAAACAAGACTAAATAGCCCATAGTTTAAAAATATGTTCAATAGTAAGTGTTCAGTGGGTCAGATGTCAAATGTGATCTATTTAAAATGTAGAATAGATGAGCTAAATAACACATATAATACACATTGATGGGAATTGAACCGTCGCCTCAGTCTTGCAAGTCCAAGATTGTCATAATGTACCACAAACCCAAATCACACTCCCTTTTTTCATCTAAGCTGTTTGAGTTAGCGTTAGCACACCGTGATTCCTCATCAACTACAGGCCTACACTTCAAATAATTATGAGAAAAATCCAACGTAAAGAGAGCACTTCCATTAGGAAATAGTCAACATGAAATTTCGTCTTCTACTGACACCTGCTGGTCAAATTGAATAGTTGCAAATATTGTGAAGAAGTTGTCATCTAATTCTAATCCTAAACAATATGGCCATTCGAAGTGAAGTATTAAGACAATTAATCAGGTTTGTACTGCTTGATTGAACACATTCATTGTTCCGTTCCAGTGCACTAAAACCCACTTCCCTTCAGGACCGTGTCAGCGAAGCCAAAACTTCCTTGAGTGACGCTGTTTCCCAGCATGCAATGCGAGCTAGCGATTCACAATACTATTTCATCACAAACATGGATGTAAAAAATAAAAAGGGACGAAAAATGAAACTTCAGGAACACCAACCATTGCAATACAAGCAGAACTGGGCAGAAGTTTTATATTATGTACACCATAATACAGCCTTCTGGTGGACAAGCCATACTATTTAATCCGTGTCCTCCTATGGCACTTCCGTGGGTGGAAGCTCGTCGTAGAGGTCACGTGCTGGTTGCACGTCACTCCACCGATCACCTCGGGGAAGGTCGTTGCCCTTGCAGGGTACCTGATTCAGGTGAGTATATGGAAAATATGGGTTAATGTGGTCAGTCGTAACAAGAGAAGCTTGCTGGCAAAAATAATGCACTACAAGTGGATGTAACACTTCTTTTTTGTTTTGTATGAGCATTTAAAAAAAACAACAACATAATAATAATATGGATTTTGACCATGTATGTTTTGGAGTTCATTGAAAGAAGTTAATATATATATGTATATATATATATATGTGCGTGTGTGTAACTTTAACTAACTTATCTATTTCTATCCATCTATCAAACTTACTATCTAGGGATCTATCTACTACTAACTCTCAAAAAACTAACGGACAACCAAGAGCAACAAAACCAACCTACTGCAATTCGTATATTTTAGTGTGTGTGTGGGGGGGTTAAAATGAGCACAGTGATTGGGAGTGTAGTTCCGCAGCATAAAGTGTATCTTCAGTCGTCGATTGTATGTGTGGGAGTCCCTCAGGTTCAGCCCAGCTGATTTAGTGTTCGGTGAGAGGACCCTTGCGTCTGTTAAGGGGTAAGTGGCTTTCCAATGTTAAGCGAGTAGAGAATAATGTGTTAGATTACGTAATTTTTTTTCCGTGAACGCTTGCATCGTGCTTGTGAAACTGCTCACCAAACTCTTGTCGCCAGCCAGTCTAAAATGAAGCGGCAGTTTGACAAGAAAGCTGTGGCTCGAGTTTTTGAGACAGGCGACCGAGTGTTGGTATTGTTGCCGTTACCCGGTTCCCGTTTGCAGGCTAATTTTTCTGGTCCGTATGTCGTGGAGCGCAAACTTTCCGATACAGATTATGTAGTGCACACTCCTGATAGAAAACGATCATCCCGCGTCTGCCACGTCAAAATGTTGAAAAGTTACGCCCGGTTCACACAGGACGCGGAAGCGCCGCGCCGCGAAGCGCCGCGCCGCGAAGCGCCGCAAATCGCCAAGCGCTTCCATTCAGCGCCCATGTTAATCAATCAGTGCGTTTACATGCAGAGCTTAATCGGACTAAGCAATCATTCGGTTTTCTTGTCCAATCGGAGTTCTCACCTTGGTCCCCGTATACATGCAGCTGAGAAATTCAAATTATTGACGGGTCCTCCTCCCAACACTAGGGGGTGGAGTGAGTCTTTTCAGCCGGTCAGCTGCTTTCGGTTGACATATTAAATCTATTATGATATGGAACGATAGTTCATAATGTACGTGTTACTTGCTTTGCAGATAAGGTGTACCCTATTTCTTGTGCTCCTGGTTATTTTAAAAGGCAGACAAGAACGTTGTTTGCTGTTGGAGGGCTACAACAACACTTCGATGCTACGCTTTGTGCCGTCACTACGGACCCCAAACTCTCGTTCTTGTTGGATTCGGGTTCGGAGCAGACTGGTGGGAGAGTTTGTGTACAGGTTTTGCAAAGGAACGGTGTCTTCAGTTATACACACGCTCATTAAAGTGCCGACCGTGGAGGAAGCTGGTGCCGCTGCACGCCGTTTCCAGCAGAATAACAGCGAAATTACCCAAATAAAAACAAATCAGGAAAACATCTCTTTGCTGTGCTTTTATTTACAAAGTTAAAATTCTTCTAACTTACAAAAAATGTGAACGAAAAGGTAGAAATATAAATGCGAAGGAATACGTATTTGTTCAGGGGTGCGCAAAGCCGGAGCCCTGCATTTGCTGCGCTACCCTTTTTAAAAAGGTCTCTGTTGTGCGTTATTTTAATATGTCCATCTCTTTTAGAAGAGAAAGCATCGCCCCGGTCTCATCCTCTCTCCAAATGTCAACATTCTTATTCGCGTTTGCCAGGTTGTTTCGCGCCGTCTGTTTTGTTAGATGACGTAGTTGTGCGGTCATGAGTCGCGAGAGCGAGGCGTGGCGCATGCGCACTCGCATTGTCCAGTTAATAGTCCGATTAAGGCGTATACATGGCAGAGAAATTTGAATTCCAATCGCATTATCTGGGTGTCTCAATCGGAGTTCTCCGATTCCAATCGGAGTTCTCAAACTCCAATCATAATCGGAGTAAGGTGTTGTTGGTTTGGTTCTTTTATCCAATCTCATGCTACCAAACCGCGTGTTCGTTGAATGAAGAGAATAGTAGACAAGTGAAATCTTAAGAAGTTTTAGTAACAGAAAAAACAAGATACTTGGTACAGAGCTCCGGAGGCTTAACCCTAACAACAACAATGTGTTATCAGATGCCAAGTCTGATCTATCTGTCCCTTACGCCATCTTAAATACAGAAACAAACAGTAATAAAATATGTAGATGTCTTCTTCCATGTCGTCCTCCTATTGGCTGTCCGATGGTATAGCCTTCCCCGTTTTAGGCTAATCTGTGGCAGGAAACAAGTCCTTATTTGGCCGGGAGCCAAATAGTCCATCCTCCTCTCGATCTGGTCTGCTGGAAACTTTCCTGCCATAAAACCCTGAGGTGAAAAGTTCGTGTTCCCGTGCCTGAAAGGGTCACAAACTTTATGGGGGGTAACAAATGCAGTTTCTGTGTTCACCCCCACTTTGATCACCCCAAGTCACTGTTCCTGAGGCTTAATCAGTCAAACAGTATCTGTCTTTACTCCGAGGTTCTGAATGGTACTGATAAGAATGGGCAAATGATTATAAGAGGACTACATGTATTGACATTCATTACATTTAAACATTTAACTAACTATAATACTTCTAACACATACATACAATATTTGCTAATATACTAACTCTCACTGCTATAATGCATTAAACTAAATATAGAATCACAACAGTGTTTACATGCACGTGAGTTCTCCGATCATAATCGGACTAAGGCAATAATTCGATTTTCTCTCGTGCCATGTAAACGCACTGAATGTAGTGGTTCAGACCAGACGCGAACAGACGCGCGGCTCGTGCCATTCATTTCAATGGAAGCGGAAGCGCCGCGCCAACGAATTTCGCGAGTGAGGCTCCAACTGGTTCACACCAGACGCGAAAAGCTCCGCGACAGTCGACAAGCACTTCTGCTCAGCTGCACTCTTTTTTTCACTCCCACTTTTTCACTTCTTTTTTTTTCTTTAAAAAAAATAAAATATAAAAAATCATTTTCGTCATCGCCCCCCCTCGCCCCGTAGCCAGCCCGCTCCATAGCTCACTTTTGTGCGTGTGTGTGTAAATAAATAGAAACACGCACTCAGGTGTCCATCTCAAGACAAGACCTCTTTCATAATGATCATTGACCGGCATCTCTAGGATCAAACAGACGTATTTTGATCAAGTCTTCCTCTGTGTGTGTGTGTGTGTGTGTGTGTGTGTGTGTGTGTGTGTGTGTGTGTGTCTTTAATCTCTCTCGCACTCTGATACAATGTACTGACAAATATAACATACAAATATGATATATGATCGAATTTGTCATTGGGTTTTTATTTTGAAATTAGTTTATTTTGAAAATTCACCAGATTTTCTCGTTTTTATTGAGCGACTTCCTGTACTATTGACGAGGATCGCTCGCGGCTCGCGCACGAAATAGAGCAGACGCCGAAACAACAAATGCATGCCGCGAGCCGCGCAACCACCACATTGATTAACGTCGGCGCCGAATGGAAGCGCTCGGCGGCGCTTCGCTTCCACGTCCAGTGAACTGACGTTAAATGTCTAAAGAAATGACAAAGGAAGACACCGCGGGCAGAACCATGCCCACCGCAGCCAAGAGAGTGATCGCGAGGACCGGAAAAGAGGATCCAGAGGGGACCAGGACGTGTTTATGTAGCATAATTGTGGCAAAGCACTGTTCCTGCTTTTGTTGTGGTTTGTGGCGTGTGTGAGAGTGATCAGTGAGCAGGGTGCAGTTACCCACTTCTACCAGTGGAGGTCGTGTTCGCCCCGGGGAATAACGCTAGAGAGGTCTCTCAAGTGGCTCGTGAGACCTATGTGGAGCGAACCGTCGTAGCGGACGTTAACATGTGTGTTATCTGTTGTGCTTCCACAGGTGAGAAGGGGAAAGGGTTGAAAATAAGAGCAAATGTATGTGTGGCTGTTTCGTAATTGAAGTCTGAGATCGAGGGTATGTGAGTTAAATTTACGTTTTGAATGTATCGTCTCCGAGTGATTACCTAGCGAAGAGGAAACAACGGCTAGCCCGTTGCTAGGTTACCAGGAGGCGGGGTTGACGCTCGGTTACGTTAGTGTTCGTTTAACGTTATGGGATGTTTATTCAGTAGAAATGTGAATATTTAAACGTATACGAGTAAGATTGAATGTGGGAAACGACATGATAAATAAGTTCAAGTCGAAGTCGGGTATGGATCTGTGTTTTGAAATGTAAAAAGTAGATAACGCTCGAGAGGAAGTCTCTCAAGTGGCTCGTGAGACGTATGCGGAGCGAACCGTAGTAGCGGACGTTAACATGTGTGTTGTCTATTGTGCTTCCACAGAAAACCAAAATAAAAGCTTCTAAAGAAACAAAGAAAAACAAAAATAAATGTGTCTTCGCAACATTACCACGCTACATTTACGTTTGACTATCTGCTTTAATATAAAACCACAACAAATGTGTTTTATAATTTTCTTTATATAATCTACAAACGTATTTGTATGATCCAGGGAAAATTCCATGTTTGTTTGCGAAACTCATTGGAAGAATGAAGAAAATCTGTTTGATTGTTATTGTCATGAACATGAATCACATAACATATATATGTATATATATATATATGTATATATATATATATATATATATATATATATATATATATATATATATATGTATATATATATATATATATATATATATATATATATATATATATATATATTATTATTATTATTATTATTATTATTATTATTATTATTATTATTATTATTATTATTTTTCCATGTGTCACTTTAACAGAGACAACGCCATCTGTAATTACTATGTTTGGTTGCATTTCCCTGGCAGGCAAAGATAGATGGAAGAGACATCCTTCTGGGTGGAAAATGGGACTGGCTTGTCTGTGGCTGGTGGAGGCTCACTGGGCTCATCAATCCGTCCATCCATTCACCTTGTTTGTCTCATCCTGACTGCAGCACGCCACTGTGGAGGCTTGACATAACACACATTAGATTAATAACAGAAAAGCAAAATGTGACTGATGGTGTATTATTTAGTGTGCTTCAGTTATAATTCTCATAATGACTATTTTGCTGGCTTCAGACAATATATATAATTGTCCTGTCTTAGTTAAAAGCCCACTCACCACGACAAGGTGCAGGCCAAGAGTGGGAACACAAACACAGACCAGAAACGAACAGGACAAATCCAGACAAGACTACAAAAAACACAAACACAAATAACACTAATATCACTTTTACCACTATCTTTTTTCACAAGAACTTTTATTTCTTTACAAATTGAACCTTAGATTGTGTCACAACAAACTAAATAAACCCTTGAAACAGCCAACAAAACATGAAATAACACTTCATCAATATTATAATGAGTATCCTCATAAATGATTTCAAGATAACTTTCAACACTTTCTTACAAAATTTTTTTTACGTCTGCCGTAACGATTTTCAAGTTTTTTTCATGTGAATATTTTAACATTGAACATGTTAACTGAACAGTCAATGTAAAATCCCTTCATTGTTGCTCTGACCTCTTCATCATTTGTGACCTCTTCATCATTGGTGATCTGTACATCATTTGTGAACTCTACATGTACATCAGACACAGTATGGCTCTTACATGGTTCCTGAATCACGAGAAAACTGTCTTCTTCAAAGATCTCTGACACCTCTTTACATTTTTTAGAATATGTGTGGTCAAAGATTTGATCAAAATCACGTGTGTGTGTGGGTGTGTGTGTGACTCACTTACCTTTTGTTTGGTAGCCATGCTCTTACCTGATTTGAAGAAACTAAAAATGGTTGGGACAGCTGTTGAAGTTAGGCACTTTCTCTCACCGCGCAAAATGAAAGATTTCTCCTCAAAGTGAAGAGCACACAGCCTGGAGTTGTCATTGGGTGTCCAGTTTTTTCTTCTCACATTTTCCACCCATTTTTGCAACCTTTTTCTGTCCCCAAAAGGAAAGCTGTAAAAAGCAAAACATTCCAAACATTTTTTTGTGTAATTTTACTTAAAATTGGGTATGCAAACATATTTAACTCATTTAAGCTTGAACACAATGCAGACAGTTGTGCAGAAAGTTTAGTGTTAGCTAAAATATCGGGCACACAGACGTACTTATTATGTATACATTTCTTTCCATTGTAACAGGTCACTACAAGATCTGCAATCCATTACATAGAATTGGTTTTCCTTAAACTGATGTACAGGATTACTAATCTGACTTTGATGGGCAAATTTGACAACAGAATACAATTATGAAGCACTAAAACACAGGACCACAAAACAATTAAATGCATGATGAAATAATGATATGCTTTGTTAAATGAAATAAAATGGCATTTTCAACTGCCCGGACCTGGGACCTTTCTGTGTGGAGTTTGCATGTTCTCCCTATGTCTGCGTGGGTTCTCTCTGGGTTCTCCGGCTTCCTCCCACACTCCAAAAACATGCACGTGAGGTCAATTGAACATTTTAAATTGTCCGTAGGTGTGCATGTGAGTGTGAATGGTTGTTTGTCTCTATGTGGCCCTGCGATGAACTGGCGACTTGTCCAGGGTGTCACCCTGCCTTCGCCCTAAGACAGCTGGGATAGGCTCCAGCAGACCCCCGTGACCCTGAATAGGAATAAGCGGGTATAGAAGATGAATGAATGAAATCTTTATTGAATGAATGACACATTTTATTTCACTCGTCGTTTATGTAATTACTATTTTTTGCTCCATAGCTTTCATGATTCAGCATTACATGTTAAGCGTGATGAATTGCATGAAAAGAGAGAGCACTCACTGATAAATTAACATGGTGTGCTGTTTAATTCCATGAGGACGACAAAATATTTGCAAATTTGTGTTAGCCACACACACACGGACGTACGTACGTAAAAACGTCAGCGGCATAAAAGTTCCTTACAGTCATTTCATTAATCATTCTTACCGAAATAACGTGGGTCCTTTGCACCCTTTGCCTGTTGATCGGGTGACACAGTTAATTGCAGCACAGGTCGGCATTTTCTCGAACACTGTAGAGAAGCCAAAAGTTGACCGGTCGACAGGTGCAAGAGAAAGGGAGGAACTTTCAAGATCGTTGAGTTTTTATTTTTTATTTTTTAGTTCTGATGAAATAAATAGACCAATCATTTCATTACTTTGTCTGCTTTCCAAAGAGAGTTGCTTCAAAGAATTATCATTTATTATTCAGTGGCACATTGCTCACTTGTTTAATACACAAATAATAGTATATTATGATAATAATACTATTTTATTAATATAATAATAATCATCATCATCATCATCATCATCATCATCATCATCATCATCATCATCATCATCATCAAAATTTCCAAACAACAATCGTCAGTTGTTCCGTAAAAAATACATTCATTTCCAGGTTGAATTTCGTACGGTTCGTGACGGTCTCCACACTGACACAACTGCGCATGCTCTATTATCCCATCAATGCGGAAGTCAAAAAGTTTTTGGGAGCCATGCGCTGGGTGAGCAACTTCATTGAAAGGAATGGGACGCCATCTTGGACTCTGGGTCGGGTCTGGGTCTGGCTCTCGATGTCTCTGCATATTGCATGGAACTTGGCTGCCATCTAGTGGTTAACTCTCGTAACACTGTCCATTATGAGACATTTCGTCATCTACTCAAATCTTACAATAAAACTGTCAAACAGGCAAGAATAACCCATTTCTCCAACCTCATCACAAAAAATAGCAAAAACCCTTGATTTCTTTTCTCTACCTTCAATCTTTTAACCAATACAAATTTTAATCAGGACGTACAGACACCAACAGATTTCTCATTATGATTATTCTCCCTTTTATACTTTTAGTGCCAGTGTTTCCTCATGGGGGGCCCTCCATGGTGGGAGCTACGCCTGGTCTGCCCATAGGGGCGCTGCAGGCCATGGTGCCCCCTTGTGTGGACGGCTCCCCATAGTGGCCTTTCCTCATCAGATTCTTCAGTGCCAAGCTGTTTTATCTAATGTCTGTGTGAATATGGGGGTGGGCGTTTGTCTGTGTGCGTTGGTGGGGAGGGGTGGGTCCGTATGGGGTGGGGGGAGGGGCAGTGGAGCTTTTTATTTTTTCTCATTGTTATTATTATGATTGTTGTTCTTCTTATTATTATTATTACCTTTCTTTGTTTTGTTTTGTTTTATTTTGTTAAGCACTGTGGGTTGCACATGTTGTGTATGAGCAGTGCTATATAAATAAAGTTTATTGTTATTATTGTTATTATTATTATTATAGAAACATAAAGACACATCAAAGAGTAACATGAGGTTGTTGTTGTGACAGTGGACGGTAGAGAGTCTGAATCCCCGTCCCAGGCGCAAATCCTCATGGAGGCTTCTGAGGAGGTCAAAGATGGCCAATCCGTCAATCCCAGCTCCATAACCGGGGTCTATGGAATGAAGCCGCGAGCATTGCGCACTGATCCAGGAGAGCTTTCACCTGGCTTGATGAATCCGTGTCTTCTCATCCTGGATGGCTTTTAGTGCGACCCATGAAGCCTGGACACACATGTTGTGGATTGGTTGAACGCTGAAGGCTTAGTGACTCATCTTGGATGACGCAATCCTACTTTGGTGCAAGGGGGCCCAGACAGCAACATCATCAAGAGCCAGTAATGGACTCCATAGTGTAGCACTCGTTCGCTCGCCCTCCCTCTCCCATTTTATTTTGCAAAGTCAGATTCTGAAGTCGATTTCACTTTGATTTTCAGAGTGATGACACCCTGGAAAAACTCTCCATCATTATAAACTCTCCATCATTTATTCTCTATTCAGGTTGGAGGGGTGCAGTTTGTCAGAGCTCAGCTGTGATTGGCTGCTCTCAGCTCTGAAGTCCAACCCCTCCCACCTCAGAGAGCTGCACCTGAGTTGGAACCAGCTGCAGGATTCATCAGTGAAGGAGCTGAGTGCTTTTCTGCAGAGTCCAGACTGTAAACTGTAAACTCTGAGGTCAGTACTGGTTTGGAACCAGTGGATGATGGTTTCAGCACCAAACACAGTTCATCACACATGTTGAATAAACATTGAACTGAAGGTTGATTCATCTCAAAATGACATCCAGAATATGAAAACTTCATTCTGTTCATCAGTGGTCATGTGACCAAACATCATTTCAACACACATTAGTTTTGGACAGAGGATTTAATTTCAAGGTGACATTTTCTGTAGTGTCAGATTCTGAAGTCAACATTTCACTTTGATTTTCAGAGTGATGACACCCTGGAAAAACTCTCCATCATTATAAACTCTCCATCATTTATTCTCTATTCAGGTTGATTGACTGCAGTTTGTCAGAGCTCAGCTGTGATTGGCTGCTCTCAGCTCTGAAGTCCAACCCCTCCCACCTCAGAGAGCTGGACCTGAGTAGGAACCAGCTGAAGGAATCATCAGTGAAGCCACTGATGGATCTTGTCTACAGCAGTGACCATCAACTGGAGAGTGTGAGGTTAGTACTGGTTTGGAACCATTGGATGATGGTTCCAGCACCAAAGCCAGTTGATCCCACAGCAGAGGTCCAGTGTTCCCAGTCACAGTGTGAGAGGAGGATGGTGACGTCCAGCTGCTCCTCATTCATCCAACATCTGCTGCCAAACTGCTTCTTCTCTCAGTTCACCACTCAATTATTGATCAGTTCATCTTCATCAGGCCTCAGTATCAGTCCAACACTCCATGGTCACATGACCTTCTGATGTTCCACACTTGACATGTGACTGAGAGTCTGCTTCTTCTCACCAGTCACTCCATCATCTCCATCAACTCTGTGATGATGCGTTCAAGGACCGTGAGTCCTGACTCCTGCTGTCTCTTCTTATCTTTGCAGGTGGTGGTGAGGATGAGGAGAGTGAAGAAGAGCGCTCCATCTACTGGTGGCTTACAGAACTACAACCAGTGGAGCCAAACAGCAAGCTGCATGCACCAAAACTGTGTGGGCGTGTCACGACCTTTGACCCCAGTGCAGCCTGGTGGCTGGCGGACTGCTTCTCCCTACAAGCTGCTGTGGTTACGGGGAGAGACGTCCCAGAAGCCACTGGTGGAGCTGAATCCTCAGTGGAAGAAGCAGGACTTGGAGCAGCTGCTCAGTGAAGGCAGCAGCAACACAACCACTGCTTCTGCTCTCATCATCCACGGCTGGAACATCTCAGCATGAAGGTTCCACACATCAACAACACACTGCTCTGCTCTCACTTCAGACTTCTATAACATCTTCATTTTGGAGGTGAAAAATACTTTTCAAGAGACTTTATTTCTGCTTCATGATCTTAAATAAGGAAATCATGTGGAAAAGATAAAGTGATTCACAACACCTGTGATGGGAACTCAAATCATTATTGAATCATAAGTAAGACAAAAGAAGTTTCCCTCAAAATAATTCATGGTTTTGATGCTTGCCAGATGTTTGTGTGGAGATTTCAGAAGGACGTCAATGAATCAGAAGGAAACCAGATCATTTATTTTTTGTGATTATGTTATATCATCCTAACTTTGTTACAAGCTCAAACATTATATTTCAATGATTCAATATTCTGACAATAAAAGCCATCACAACCTCTGACCTGTGTGACCTTGACCTCAACTGACGTTTCATTTCTGCTGCTTTAACACTTTGATTATATATCTCCTGAAGTCCTGCCATGGGGATTCTCCATATCTGAATAACTTGTGTACTCAAACCTTCTGTAGGCCATACCCACTTCTCCACTCGGTCTCAACATAAACCACATGAATCAATGAAAATAAATCTCACTTTTACAAACAAATCCAATTCAGTTCAAATATAATTTAAATAAAATAAATGATACATTATAATTATTCACCAACAGATAAATCAATGAAAGATATGAGGTGGTTTGCCCTCTCTGGGTCGGTGGGGAGGCCCTGCCTCAGGGGGAGGAGTTCCAGCATCTCGGGGTCTTGTTTGGGACGCCTCCCTGGGGAGGTGTTCCAGGCATGTCCCACCAGGAGGAGACCCTGCTGGAGGGACCAGGTCTCTGGGCTGGACTGGGAAGCCTTGGGGTCCCACTGGAGGAGCTGGAGGAGGTGACTGGGTCCAGGGAAGTCTGGGGGTCTCTGCTGAGGCTGCTGCCCCCGAGACCTGACTCCAGATACAGCAGTAGAAGATGGATGGATGGATGGATGCCAGGTGATAGAACATTTCATAAAAACAGACTCTGCATTATAACTTCTATTCCACTCTAAATAACTAACTCCAATATAACTGCACTCGTCCTTCTCTCACATTACATTGGATCACAATGACCAAACAACACAACAAAGACAATGATCCAACTGTACTGCCACGTCCAGACTCAGTGTAGGTCTGTAGGCCTCTTGGACCTTCATGTGAACCACTGCGTGTTGACTGGAGGTGAAACATGACTGACTGCTGTCCTCCTACCTGGACAATGCAATCTCACTTTCAATCTCACAGCCACTAAAAAACCTGATTGTGATTGAGAGGTCCTCAGCAGCCAATCACTGTTGGGAGTCCAGCCTTCAAACACTCCTCCTGAATCCACAGTCACATCTGTGAGCATCTGGAACTTTGGCCCTGATCCTCCACACCACACACCTTGGGATGACAGCGCCACCTACCTGGATCCTTTCAGCAGCCAGTCCATGCTCTGATCCGTTTCCACTGTGGCCTGTTGTGTCATCTGGACCGGAGTCTGGATCATCAGTGTCCAGGTTCATGGAATCTGTCAGAGTGCCGCCGTCCTGTGATGTAATGATAGAGAATCACTCTATTTATACTAATGTGCAGAACCACTAGAGTCTCATTTCTTCACTGCTGTCAGCAACAAGCATTTGGTGTCACACTGTTGTACAACACTTATGGGCTAATTAATAAGAAATTACATATTTATGAATCACCCGCAATGCCCAGATTGTTGCTGCTTATCTGCTGATATGAGCCGTCAACTGTTGCAATATAGAACCACGGGCAGGAAATTACAATTAGTGTAGAGTGTATTATAATTTAAAAGTTTACTAACGGTAGTTCTTTAAAGAATTTAGCAGGGATGGAACAGGCTAACGTGACGACGTCACCTGTAACACGGTAGGAGCTCAACCTGCTGTCACGGCGAAAACTCTGTGTTACGTCCCGTCTAGGGGGACCGAGACGCAACGTGTGGGACACCTTCCCCCACTCCCAAGTCTCATTAATTTCTCACAGCAGTTGGCAGTTTCAACAAAAAACATTTATGAATCAGTAAATGAAATAAACAAAACAACTTAACCGGTGGGCAGCAAAGGCTTCAGGGTGGGCCCAGGCCAAAATAATAAACCAAACTCCAACTTGCTCACCTTAAGAACTAACTAAAGAAAGAAAGAGAAGCCAAATACAGAAAGGCTAACCTCCCTACATACTTAATAAACAGGAGAAAAGAGGGGACAAAGAAAATGGCAGCCCACCCCCTTTTTTTTATTAACCTTTTTCAATGAACTCCAAAACATACATGGTCAAAATCCATATTATTATTGTTGTTTTGTTTTTTTAATGCTCATACAAAACAAAAAAAAGTGGAGGGAGAGTCGTCTGAATTGGGTTCAGTGAGGGTCACATCCACTTGTAGCGCATTATTTCCAGGAAGCTTCTCCTGTTACGAATTCTCCGTTGACTAACTCACTCAACCGTGATTGGTGTGGTGGAGTGACGAGCACACAGCACGTGACCTCTACGATGAGCTTCCTCCCACGGAAGTACCATAGGAGGACACGGATTAAATAGTATGGCTTGTCCACCAGAAGGCTGTATTATGGTGTACGTAATATAAAACTTTGGCCCAGTTCTGCTTGTATTGCATTGTATTGGTTGGTGTTCCTGAAGTTTCATTTTTCGTCCCTTTTTATTTTTTACATCCATGTTTGTGATGAAATAGTACTGTGAATCGCTAGTTCGCATTGCATGCTGGGAAACAGCGTCACTCAAGGAAGTTTTGGCTTCGCTGACACGGTCCTGGAGGGAAGTGGGTTTTAGTGCACTGGAACGGGATGACTGTGTTTAATCAAGCAGTACAAACCTGATTAATTGTCTTAATACTTCACTTCGAATGGCCATATTGTTTAGGATTAGAATTAGATGACACTTCACAATATTTGCAAATATTCAATTTGACCAGCAGGTGTCAGTAGAAGACGAAATTTCATGTTGACTATTTCCTAATGGAAGTGCTCTCTTGACGGATGGAGTAAAAGGAAAATGGCCAGCTGCAGCAGAAAAGTGGACCCATATATATATATATATATATATATATATGGCCGATATGTGCTGTGCTTTACAGTGAAACGTAAATGTGACGTATCGGCTTCGGCACCATTCAGATCAAATAAAGACCAGACAGGGACAGGAAAAAGAGTTTCGCTGTTGTTTTACACGCAAAACTACCGGGGTTGTCGCGTGAGCTTGCAATCCTGGCGTAAACTGATGGAGACGCCTCGCTCGGAAAATGCGCTTCAAAGTGCGCACGCACTGCAGACGCGCCGGAGATCCTGGGAGATGCTGCTGGCAAAACGTCTGCGTCACACACACACGCACACCAATTATCCCTAACCTATGCGCTGGAAAACACAAAAATATACAGCAAAACATCTTAACTTAAACACACTTTTATTGATAAAATAAATGCACATGGGAACATGTTGACCCATTTAATCCTTTCTTTCTTTATCATTGGACTACAAATATATTTCTGAATGACTTTTCCTGTTTTATAGGAGGTGGATCTTTTTGACTTGCTCATTTTAAAAGTAGCTTGCATGTTGAAAAAGTGTGAGCACCCCTGATCTATGCCCTTTTCCAAGTCCCACAATCACTTTCACTGTCATCTGCCTGATTACACCCATGCCATTTTCAGAAAAAAAATGCACAAACAGAATACATTCAAAAAATGTATCATACACATAGTTATCAAGTCAAGTTATTTATTTATTGTCATTGTTGAACAAAGTTAACAACAACATTTGTTTGGAGCATCCCCATAACCACTGGCATCAGTACCCATAAAAATAATCATAAATAAGCGAGAAAAACAAAACAAAAAAATATATATATATAATTTATGTACAGAAATTATTTGGTCATTCATTTTTTGCAATTCATAGTCATTCCCAACAGACATAACAGACACAAAAATTCAATGCATCACACGTGGTTCAGACACAGCTTGCCTGTGATTGTACATTTGGCCAGTAGGTGGTTTCGTGTGCACATGAAGCTTCGAACCAGTTGGCTCAAGTGGTTCAATGCCTCATGAGGCTTCACCTCACCATCACTAGTCGTGACACACAGCTTGCTGTTTGGCTCCACTTGTTGTAGTTCTGTCAGCCACCACTAGATGGAGCGCTCCTCTTCAGTCTCCTCCTCATCCTCCCTCACCTCCACCTGTAGAGAGAAGAAGAGACAGCAGGAGTCAGGACTCAGGGTCCTTGAACGCATCATCACAGAGACGCTGACTGTTGATGGAGATGGTGGAGTGACTGGTGAGAAGAAGCAGACTCTCAGTCACATGTCTAGTGTGGAACATGTGAAGGTCATGTGACCATGGAGTGTTGGACTGATACTGAGGCCTGATGAAGATGAACTGATCAATAATTGGGTGGTGAACTGAGAGAAGAAGCAGTTTGGCAGCAGATGTTGGATGAATGAGGAGCAGCTGGACGTCACCATCCTCCTCTCACACTGTGACTGGGAACACTGGACCTCTGCTGTGGGATCAACTGGCTTTGGTGCTGGAACCATCATCCAATGGTTCCAAACCAGTACTGACCTCACACTCTCCAGTTGATAGTCTCTGCTGTGGACAAGATCCATTAGTGGCTTCACTCCTGAATCCTGCAGCTGGTTCCCATCCAGGTCCAGGTGTCTGAGGTGGGAGGGGTTGGACTTCAGAGCTGAGAGCAGCCAATCACAGCTGAGCTTTGACAACCTGCAATACTCCAACCTGAATAGAGCATAAATGATGGAGAGTTTATAATGATGGAGAGTTTTTCCAGGGTGTCATCACTCTGAAAATCAAAGTGAAATGTCGACTTTAGAATCTGCAACAACACTTATATCAGTAGACTCATCAAGTTGCAAGGCAAATTTCTTACTGATAGGGATCTTGTCCAAAACCACACTTTCGATGTCTGCAGACATCTCATTAATACGTCTGGAGATTGTGTTATCTGAGAGAGGGGCTTTGGCTATTTCTTTAGCCACTTCGGGTCCGAGCGTCTCATTTACAATGGCTTTGCAGGCGGGAAGTATTAATTGCTCTGCCACAGTGTGGGACTTTTTTGATTTAGCCACAAGTTCAGCGTAGTGTTGCCACCCGTCCCGTTTTTCCCAGAATTGTTCTCTTTTTTCACCACCTGTCCCGGGAAAAATAAAATCTCTCCCGGGACACAATTTGTCCCGTTTTTAAGGGAAAATGACAAAACCTCATTTGATTTCTGCCTGTGGTCTACTCCCGTAAAATACGCGATTGTCCCGTACTTGGCAACTAAAAAACCTGTCCCGTAATGAACTGATACAGGACGCACTTCACTTTGTGTCCCGTATATTTCGGTGACCCCCCCACCCCAGTCGACAGACTTGAGACCCCCCCCACCCCCCAGAGGTCCCGGATTTGTAACTCTGGTAGGTGGCAACCCTAGTTCAGCGACGTGGTAGCTAGCTTTAAGGGCTCTCTCGTTTACTTTTGCGGTTTTTCTCATGAAAGTTGCCTGTTTCTCCGTGTGTTCACGCAGGCGAACAAAATACTCCACATTTTTCTTTTGAACTGAGGGCTGTTTCGTTTGGAGATGACGTTTAAGCTTACTTGGGACCATAGCACTGTTGGAGAGCTTTTCACCACATACCAAGCACAACGGAGTCGGTGCCGTTGCATCTCCGGTAAAAGTAAATCCAAATGAAAGATAGCTTTCATTGTATTGCCTCACGCCAGAAACTTTGCTCGACGTCACCGTCTTTGCCTCCACTCATACTAGGGCCTTCATCTGGGTCCGGATTTTGTCCATGGTCCAGTTCAGAGTCAGAATTTTTCCTCTTCAAAAACTTATCCATCACTTTCAACCGTCGTCCCGCTATCCACAATCCACACACCTGTCGCTGCATCCATGCGTCACTAATTCGCTTGTCTCCAAGCGCAAGGCAATTAGCTACCTGCTGCTGCCACCTACTGGTATGGAAGAGTACTACATGATTACTCTGCCAGGCGCTAGACTGCACATGCACACAAATGGGATAATTTCCCACGGCACACCTGACAATATCTCGCGGCACACAAACACTGGTTTACAGGAACGGGTGCTCATCAGAAAACGCTGGCAGTGTGTTTCCCGTGTCTTACTTCCGGTATAAAGTTCGCTTCAAAATTACAACAGAAATACTACCGAAAGATGCCAGTAGGTGGCAACGACGCTCTATAAATGCTTCTCTTAATGCAACAAATAAATGAAATGACTTTCATACTTACACCAACTGCTCTTAACCTATTTATTAAACAATTTAGACTTAAAGGCTTCTTTGTTGTTTCACCTTAACAGAACACTAACAATAATAATAATAATAATAATAATAATAATAATAATAATAATAATAATATTAAGAAATTGCCATTTACAAATCGTGCACATTTCTTTTAAACTTAAGTGTAGTTGTTTTCCATATCTATTGACGCAAATGACGTTGTTAACCTTGCAATGAACGTAGCAACACTTGTACCTAATAACACTAATGATACAACAAATACACGTCAAAATGGTTGCAGTGAAAATGGACGCTTTTAATCATATATCAGTATATAATATATAATATAATATATAATATATCATATATCATATATTATACGATTGTATAAAGCGCTTTGAGACGCCTTTGGTTGTGATTTAGCGCTGTACAAATAAAAGTTAAGTAAGTTTAACCGAAACAAACAAATATAATTAGCTTTATTTGTATAACTCTTTCCGTACAAAATGTAGCTAAAAGTGCTTACATGGATGATTAAAAAAAGAATGGCGGTATATTTAAAAAAAGAAAGGGGGGGTATTTAATAAATGAAATCATACCTTTTGTCAGCATTAACCTGTGTTAACACGGATTTGTGCCTTTAATATTTTATGTAGTTTGTCTTTCTTTTTTTTTTTGCTGTTGTTGTAGTTCAAAGAGTATGTGATTCCTTAAGAAGAGTGGACCCAATTGGGACTGAAGTGCGAGCCTTGGCCAATCGCACACTAAGACGGAGGCAGTATTCTGTTCCTGCACCAAATGCAATGTGGCACATAGATGGAAACCACAAATTAATACGGTATTTTTCAAAACTGTTTTTAAATACTTGAACAAATGAAACATTGAGATTTTCTACCTGCTCCAAATCTTTTCATCTTTGTACCATACCTTTTTTGTGTCAAATAAGCTGTGCATGAACCTTTTTCAATTAGCTATCTGATGCCTTGTATATTTTAGATTTCTCTTTCCATCTTCTCTCCCTTTTTTACCAAAAGCTGGAGATTTGTCATTCACGGTGGAATAGATGGCTTTAGCCGTTTAATTGTTTATCTGTCTGCTGCAATAAACAACCGAGCATCCACAGTGTTGGAAACAGGGGCGGTCCTAGAATTTTTTTCTTGGGGGGGTAGGACATTGATGTACAGGACAGGGGGCTCCATCCTATCACCTCTCCTCTCCTCACTCTCTCCCTAAGCTCTCAAAACTATCTCCAAACTAAACGCTATCTAGTCTCAAACACTCCAAACTATAAACACTATCCAAAATCTAGTAATCCAAACTCTCTCCAAATCTCAGTTGACTGCAACTCTCCTACAATAACCCCCATTTTGAATGGAGCCTGAGGGGTCTATATAAACCGTTAAAATATGAATTGCATATATATATATATATACATATATATGTATATATATATACACACACACACATATATATATGGGTCCACTTTTCTGCTGCAGCTGGCCATTTTCATTTTACACCGTCCAAATTTACAGCTCAGGGCGCTGGGACGAATTGCAAATTGTGTGCAGATACAGGCCTACACTTCAAATAATTATGAGAAAAATCCAACGTAAAGAGAGCACTTCCATTAGGAAATACTCAACATGAAATTTCGTCTTCTACTGACACCTGCTGGTCAAATTGAATAGTTGCAAATATTGTGAAGTGTCATCTAATTCTAATCCTAAACAATATGGCCATTCGAAGTGAAGTATTAAGACAATTAATCAGGTTTGTACTGCTTGATTAAACACATTCATCCCGTTCCAGTGCACTAAAACCCACTTCCCTTCAGGACCGTGTCAGCGAAGCCAAAACTTCCTTGAGTGACGCTTTTTCCCAGCATGCAATGCGAGCTAGCGATTCACAATACTATTTCATCACAAACATGGATGTAAAAAATAAAAAGGGAAAAATGAAACTTCAGGAACACCAACCAATACAATGCAATACAAGCAGAACTGGGCCGAAGTTTTATATTAGGTACACCATAATACAGCCTTCTGGTGCACAAGCCATACTATTTAAGCCGTGTCCTCCTATGGTACTTCCGTGGGTGGAAGCTCATCGTGGAGCTCACGTGCTGGATGCTCGTCACTCCACCAATCGTTGCGGTTGAGTTCGTGAGTGAACAGTCGTAACAGAAGCAATAATGCGTTGCAAGTGGATGTGATGCTCACTGAACCCAATTCAGACCACTCTCCCTCCACTTTTCTTGTTTTGTATAAGCATTTAAAAAAAACAACATAATAATAATATGGATTTTGACCATGTATGTTTTGGAGTTTATTGAAAGAGGTTAATAATAAAAGAAAAATAATATATATGTGTATGTATATATATATATATATATATATATATATATATATATATTTATATATATATATATATATATATGTATATATATATATATATATATATATATATATATATATATATATATATATATAATATATATATATATATATATATATATATGTATAGTGTGTAACTTTAACTAACTTATCTATTTCTATCCATCTATCAAACTTACTGTCTAGGGATCTTGATATTGTGTTGGCAGATGCGTTATCACGTGTACATGTGGACTAGCTGCGAAATTCTTATTTCGGGGGAACTGAGGGTTTTCTTGTTTAGTTTTGTTTGTCGGTATGTTAATCGGGTTTGGTTCTTAAGGGAGGGGGTGTTCTGACCCACGGGTGGGTCTAGGTGCCTCTATATTTGTGTCTGTGTGTGTGTGTGAGAGTGGATGACGCCTTGCAGGTGCGGTCCTGGATGTCGGCTGCTGATTGGACGCGCCACGGCTGAGAAGGAGGAGCAGTTGAGCCAGCCTGACGGTCATCCCTCCTCCGCTCCCAAGGCTGCAGTTAGTCACTTCTGAAATGGTGTTAGAGCACGCAGCCGTAGGGGTGGGCTGCCATTTTCTTTGTCCCCTCTTTTCTCCTGTTTAATAAGTATGTAGGGAGGTTAGCCTTTCTGTATTTGGCTTCTCTTTCTTTTTTTAGTTAGTTCTTAAGGCGAGCTAGTTGGAGTTTGGTTTGTTATTTTGGCCTGGGCCCACCCTGAAGCCTTTGCTGCCCACCGGTTAAGTTGTTTTGTTTATTTTATTTACTGATCAATAAATGTTTTTGTTGAAAACCGTCAACTGCCGTGAGAAATTAATGAGGCTTGGGAGTGGGGGAAGGTGTCCCACACGTTACGTCTCGGTCCCCCTAGACGGGACGTAACACAGAGTTTTCACCGTGACAGCAGGTTGAGCTCCTACCGTTTTACAAGTGACGTCGTCACGTTAGCCTGTTCCATCCCTGCTAAATTCTTTAAAGAACTACCGTTAGTAAACTTTTAAATTATAATACACTCTACACTAATTGTAATTTCCTGCCCGTGGTTCTATATTGCAACAGTTGACGGCTCATATCAGCAGATAAGCAGCAACAATCTGGGCATTGCGCGTGATTCATAAATATGTCATTTCTTATTAATTAGCCCATAAGTGTTGTACACCAGTGTGACACCAAATGCTTGTTGCTGACAGCAGTGAAGAAATGAGACTCTAGTGGTTCTGCACATTAGTATAAATAGAGTGATTCTCTATCATTACATGACAGGACGGCGGCACTCTGACAGATTCCATGAACCTGGACACTGATGATCCAGACTCCGGTCCAGATGACACAACAGGCCACAGTGGAAACGGGTCAGAGCATGGACTGGCTGCTGAAAGGATCCAGGTAGGTGGCGCTGTCATCCCAAGGTGTGTGGTGTGGAGGATCAGGGCCAAAGTTCCAGATGCTCACAGATGTGACTGTGGATTCAGGAGGAGTATTTGAAGGCTGGACTCCCAACAGTGATTGGCTGCTGAGGACCTCTCAATCACAATCAGGTTTTTTAGTGGCTGTGAGATTGAAAGTGAGATTGCATTGTCCAGGTAGGAGGACAGCAGTCAGCCATGTTTCACCTCCAGTCAACACACAGTGGTTCACATGAAGGTCCAAGAGGCCTACAGACCTACACTGAGTCTGGACGTGGCAGTACAGTTGGATCATTGTCTTTGTTGTGTTGTTTGGTCATTGTGATCCAATGTAATGTGAGAGAAGGACGAGTGCAGTTATATTGGAGTGAATTATTTTTAGTGTAATAGAAGTTATAATGCAGAGTCTGTTTTTATGAAATGTTCTATCACCTGGCATCCATCCATCCATCCATCTTCTACTGCCGTATCCGGAGTCAGGTCTTGGGGGCAGCAGCCTCAGCAGAGACCCCAAGACTTCCCTGGACCCAGTCACCTCCTCCAGCTCCTCCAGTGGGACCCCAAGGCTTCCCAGTCCAACCCAGAGACCTGGTCCCTCCAGCAGGGTCTCCTCCTGGTGGGACATGCCTGGAACACCTCCCCAGGGAGGCGTCCTAAACAAGACCCCGAGATGCTGGAACTCCTCCCCCTGAGGCAGGGCCTCCCCACCGACCCAGAGAGGGCAAACCACCTCATATCCAGCATTGATTTATCTGTTGGTGATTAATTATAATGTATCATTTATTTTATTTAAATTATATTTGAACTGAATTGGATTTGTTTGTAAAAGTGAGATTTATTTTCATTGATTCATGTGGTTTATGTTGAGACCGAGTGGAGAAGTGGGTATGGCCTACAGAAGGTTTGAGTACACAAGTTATTCAGATATGGAGAATCCCCATGGCAGGACTTCAGGAGATATATAATCAAAGTGTTAAAGCAGCAGAAATGAAATGTCAGTTGAGGTCAAGGTTACACAGGTCAGAGGTTGTGATGGCTTTTATTGTCAGAATATTGAATCATTGAAATATAATGTTTGAGCTCGTAACAAAGTTAGGATGATATAACATAATCACATAAAATAAATGATCTGGTTTCCTTCTGATTCATTGACGTCCTTCTGAAATCTCCACACAAACATCTGGCAAGCATCAAAACCATGAATTATTTTGAGGGAAATTTCTTTTGTCTTACTTATAATTCAATTATGATTTGAGTTCCCATCACAGGTGTTGTGAATCACTTTATCTTTTCCACATGATTTCCTTATTTAAGATCATGAAGCAGAAATAAAGTCTCTTGAAAAGTATTTTTCACCTCCAAAATGAAGATGTTATAGAACTCTGAAGTGAGAGCAGAGCAGTGTGTTGTTGATGTGTGGAACCTTCATGCTGAGATGTTCCAGCCGTGGATGATGAGAGCAGAAGCAGTGGTTGTGTTGCTGCTGCCTTCACTGAGCAGCTGCTCCAAGTCCTGCTTCTTCCACTGAGGATTCAGCTCCACCAGTGGCTTCTGGGACGTCTCTCCCAGTAACCACAGCAGCTTGTAGGGAGAAGCAGTCCGCCAGCCACCAGGCTGCACTGGGGTCAAAGGTCGTGACACACCCACACAGTGTTGGTGCGTGCAGCTTGCTGTTTGGCTCCACTGGTTGTAGTTCTGTCAGCCACCAGTAGATGGAGCGCTCCTCTTCACTCTCCTCATCCTCACCACCACCTGCAAAGATAAGAAGAGACAGCAGGAGTCAGGACTCACGGTCCTTGAACGCATCATCACAGAGACGTTGACTGTTGATGGAGATGATGGAGTGACTGGTGAGAAGAAGCAGACTCTCAGTCACATGTCAAGTGTGGAAGATCAGAAGGTCATGTGACCATGGAGTGTTGGACTGATACTGAGGCCTGATGAAGATGAACTGATCAATAATTGGGTGGTGAACTGAGAGAAGAAGCAGTTTGGCAGCAGATGTTGGATGAATGAGGAGCAGCTGGACGTCACCATCCTCCTCTCACACTGTGACTGGGAACACTGGACCTCTGCTGTGGGATCAACTGGCTTTGGTGCTGGAACCATCATCCACTGCTTCCAAACCAGTACTAACCTCTCACTCTCCAGTTGATGGTCACTGCTGTAGACAAGATCCATCAGTGGCTCCTTCACTGATGACTCCTTCAGGGGGTTCATATTCAGGCCCAGCTCTCTGAGGTGGGAGGGGTTGGACTTCAGAGCTGAGAGCAGCCAATCACAGCTGAGCTCTGACAAATTGCAGCACCACAACCTGAACAGAGAATAAATGATGGAGTTTATAATGATAGAGAGTTTTTCCTGGGTGTCATCACTCTGAAAATCAAAGTGAAATGTCCACTTCAGCATCTGCAATCTGCAATCTGACCACTAGATGGGAGGATTTTACCCACTGTACCTTCAAGCCCAGTTTCATTCATTACTATCACAAACCAGTGTCTGCAAATTGAATTTCCAACAGCAGTGAAGTGAAAATCATGACGACAACAACAAGAGTGATAGAAGTTGTAGAGTGAAGAGGGTGAACTGACCTCAGAGTCTCCAGTTTACAGTCTGGACTCTGCAGAAAACCACTCAGCTCCTTAACTGATGAATCCTGAAGATAGTTCTCAGCCAGGTCCAGGTATCTGAGGTGGGAGGGGTTGGACTTCAGAGCTGAGAGCAGCCAATCACAGCTGAGCTCTAACAAACTACATCTCCACAACCTGAATAGAGAAGAAATGATGGAGAGTTTTTCCAGGGTGTCATCACTCTGAAAATCAAAGTGAAATGTTGACTTCAGAATCTGACACTAAAGCAATCTGAAATCTGACCACTAGATGGTAGGATTTTACACACTGTACCTTTCCACCCAATTTCATATGCTTCAAACACAAAGCAGTGACTGCAAATTGAATTTCCAACAGCAGTGAAGTGAAAATCATGACAACAACAACAAGAGTGATAGACGTTGTAGAGTGAAGAGGGTGAACTGACCTCAGAGTCTCCAGTTTACAGTCTGGACCCTGCAGAAAACCACTCAGCTCCTTCACTGTTGAATCCTGAAGGTGGTTCCAACTCAGGTCCAAGTGTCTGAGGTGGGAGGGGTTGGACTTCAGAGCTGAGAGCAGCCAATCACAGCTGAGCTTTGACAAACTGCACCTCCACAACCTGAATAAAGAAGAAATGAAGGAGAGTTTATAATGATGGAGAGTTTTTCCAGGGTGTCATCACTCTGAGAATCAAAGTCAAAAGTCGACTTTAGAATCTGACACTCAACAAAGGAGAGAGGGTGAGTGAATGAGCGCTGAAATCTGACCACCAGATGGCAGGATTTTACACTCTGTACCTTTAAACCAGGGGTGCTCACACTTTTTCAACATGCAAGCTACTTTTAAAATGACCAAGTCAAAAAGATCTACCTACTAAACAATCGGTGTGTGTGTGTGTGAGTGTGTGTGTGTGAGTGTGTGTGTGTGTGTGTGTGTGTGTGTGTGTGTGTAACGCACATGTTTTGCTAGCAGCATCTCCCAGGATCTCCGGTGCTTCTGCTGTGCGTGACTTTGAAGCGTATTTTGCGAGCGAGGCGTCAAAACAAAATTCAGCACATCGGACATTATGACCAAGGGCCAATTCCAATTCCTCCCTTAACTCCTCAATCTCAACCCTCGCCCTTAACCCTCAATCTTTGGCCCTCAATCTTGGCCCTCAAAAATAAGTGTAAGGGCTTAGAAATGGGACACCCCTTAAGTGCAGTTACGTCTTCAGACTGTGGGGGGCTGCCGTACGCCAAAGCTAAGTCCAGTCTGTCAAGAAGACGACAACGACAAAGAAGAAGGAGAAGAAGAAAAAGACGATGAAAAAGAAGAAGTCCTCCGTCGCTACACAACGAGGTACACAAGTAACGTGAAGCCGGGACCGCCGGTCCGGCTGACAAACATCGTAAAGTAAAAAAAATAAAAATGTTACGCAACAACGATGTCAATAATCCATAAAAAACTCTTAAACTAAGACAATAAAATGGTTTTGTAATATTTATATCTTTCTGAACTAAGAAAATACTTCCATTTGTAGCTCGCTTTTTTGTCGCCATCTTTTTCGAAGATGTCTTGGCGAAAATACGCAATGCCTTCTGGGTAGCCCTCACTGCCAAGGGTGGTCCCGGAGAATCTCAATATTGAGGGCGATACAGCCCTTAATCTCCTCCCTCAACTGGACGTTCTTAGAATCGGGACAGCATTTGCACCTAGCAGGGAGCGCGCATTTTTGAGATTGAGGGTTGAGATTGAGGGTTAAGGGAGGAATTGGAATTCACCCCAAGATCAACCACAACCACCGTGTTTTCTAATCATTGACTTCCTGCCTGAACCATTCTACCTGCTGTAAGTGACGAGGACTCCACTCTTAAAGCTCTCTCTCTCTCTCGCTCTCTCTCTCTCTCTCTCTCCCTCTCTCTCTCTCTCCGACCTAATGGGCACCCCTGTTTCAAACCCAGTTTCACTCATTTCAAACACAAACCAGTGACTGCAAATTGAATTTCTAAAAGCAGTGAAGTGAAAATCATGACAACAATAACAAGAGTGATAGAAGTTGTAGAGTGAAGAGGGTGAACTGACCTCAGAGTCTCCAGTTTACAGTCTGGACTCTGCAGAAAACCACTCAGTTCCTTCACTGATGAATCCTGCAGTTGGTTCTGACCCAGGTCCAGGTGTCTGAGGTGGGAGTCGTTGGACTTCAGAGCTGAGAGCAGCCAATCACAGCTAAGCTCTGACAACCTGCAGCCCTCCAACCTGAATAGAGAAGAAATGATGGAGAGTTTAGAATCAAAGTCAAATGTCAACTTTAGAATCTGACACTCAACAAAGGAGAGAGGGTGAGTGAATGAGCGCTGCAATCTGAAATCTGACCAGCAGATGGCAGGATTTTACACTCTGTACCTTTAAACCAGGGGTGCTGACACTTTTTCAACATGCGAGCTACTTTTAAAATGACCAAGTCAAAAAGATCTACCTACTATACAATCGGTGTGTGTGTGTGTGTGTGTGTGTGTGTGTGTGTGTGTGTGTGTGGAACGCAGATGTTTTGCTAGCAGCATCTCCCAGGATCTCCGGTGCTTCTGCTGTGCGTGACTTTGAAGCGTATTTTGCGAGTGAGGCGTCTCCGTCAGTTTACGCCAGGATTGCAGGCTCACGTGACAAGCACGGTAGTTTGGCGTGTATTTAAAGAAAACAACAGCCAAACTCTTTTTGCTGTCCCTGTCTGCTCTCATACAGAATGCAGGTATCTGAAGTATACATTGATTTTAACAATTATTATAGTTTCAGATTTAAAATGAAATCTGCTTTATGTCTCCTTTATTTGATCTGAGCAGTGCAGAAGCCGATTCGTCTCATTTACCTTTGACTGTAAAATCCAGCACATATAAAAACAAAATCCAGCACATCGTACATTATGACCAAGATCACTGAGTTCCTGCCTGAACCATTCTACCTGCTGGAAGTGACGAGGACTCCACATGATTGACCTAATGGACACCCCTGCTTCAAACCCAGTTCCACTCATTTCAAACACAAACCAGTGACTGCAAATTGAATTTCCAACAGCAGTGAAGTGAAAATCATATTTTTGTTATATGTTTATAACGATGGAATTTTACCAGGGTGTCATCACTCTGAACATCATAGTGAAACGTCGACTTCAGAATCTGCAACAAAAGCAGTCTGCAATCTGACCACTAGATGGGAGGATTTTACCCACTGTACCTTCAAGCCCAGTTTAGGGCGTGTTTTCATTGCCTCGCCTCACCACGGTTCGCCTCGGTACGATTGCGTTTTCATTGGCTCTGTGATTACGAGACCGTGGGCGGAGTCGACACGGTAAAGCGGGACAATGTTTTCCCCAGCATCACTTCTGTGCGATACACAACAGCGCAGAGATGGACAAAGTAGAAGTTGTTTCATACCTGCTGCTCGGTCTGTGGTTGCTTTTCTGTTCAAGAAAGAACACTTTCCCTCACTGAAGTCACAGTTGATCATTTATGCAGCAACATTTATAATTTATTGTTTCGTTTTCCATGCGAGCAAATGTGTAGTTCAACCTTCATATTTTCACCAAAAGTAAACACGAGACGGATACAACGGGAAATAGCGTTTATTTAAAAACAAACAAACAGAAAAACAGACAGTAAACACGCCTCCTTATTTGAAATAGCTGCCCTAGCGAGCCAAGGACGACTTTGTTATATGCCGCGGTGTTTGAGGCTTCCTCGCGGCCAAGAGCCACTTCCTCTCGACGAATCAGTATTTCGTCTCTCCTCAAGACTCCTGGGGTTCCCTAGCTTACCGCGCCTCACGCAGGAGCAACTCGATTTATTTTCTTTACCGAGCGCTTCGCCATTTGCCGTTTTCGCGAATATGGTTGAACACACTCGCGACGTCGAGGGCATTCCCGGTTCGCCTGCCTCTCCCCAAAAGACGAAAGTAAACATGTATTGAAAAAGCTGTTTTCAAAAACTGTATACACATAAATGTATTTGTACAACACCAATAGTAGCTACTTGTATTCACGGTAAAATGTACCTGACACGGAAGTTCTGTGTCAAAGGAGTTGGCGTGGATGTCCGCTCTGACAGGGAACATCGACGCGGACACGGAGCCAATCCAGGGCCCTGCTCGTCGCTACGTCACCACTAAACTCGCTTCGTCTTGCTCGGACCCTGGGGGATTGAGGTACCAAAACAGCGCCCCCTACAACTGTGTAGTGGCCAGTGCAAACACCCAAACACCATACCATGGCGAGGCGAGGTGAGGCAAAGAAAACACGCCCTTTCATTCATTATAAAAAAAAGTGTCTGCAAATTGAATTTCCAACAGCAGTGAAGTGAAAATCATGACAACAACAACAAGAGTGATAGAAGTTGTAGAGTGAAGAGGGTGAACTGACCTCAGAGTCTCCAGTTTACAGTCTGGACTCTGCAGAAAACCACTCAGCTCCTTCACTGATGAATCCTTAAGGTGGTTCCAACTCAGGTTCAGCTCTCTGAGGTGGGAGGGGTTGGACTTCAGAGCTGAGAGCAGCCAATCACGGCTGAGCTTTGTCAACCAGCAGTTCTCCAGCCTGAATAAAGAATCAATATTTGATTCCTTCCATGGTGTAAATGTCATATTCAGAGTCATTTCTCCCTGTTGATGATCCAGATGTGCAGCTGTTGGGATCACTGAGTCATTCCCTCAAAGGAGTCATTGTGCCAGTGGGTTGTCAACACAATAACAACAGCAGTGTGTCAGTCAGTGTGCAGCCAATCAGCAGTGAAGATGGAAAATAATCAGTGAGTCCTTTGTGTGCTTGTGGCTGTTTTCAGTCATCAGAGACTCGTTACAAGTCAAACACATTCAAAGGACAAGATGAAGAAATACTGCTGCACTATTAATCTGCCTCTAATATTTCTTCACACGATCTTCTGCTCAGTCATGTGACCTTCATCACCAATCAACAACTTCCATTGAGCTCCAAAGTGACTGGAGACATTTTCCACACTTTCTTCCACCAAGTCTTTTCTGGCTGCAGATTGTTGACATGAAAATATCAACAACATCCACTTTGTCTAGATGAGTCTTGAATATCTGCTTCAAAGTCTTCACACTGAGCAGCGTTACACACCAGTTGTCATCTGCTGACACACACTGTCCACCAGTAGAAAGCAGGAACTGACCTGAGAACTTCCAGTCTGCAGTTTGGACTCTGCAGTCCAGCACAGAGCAGCTTCACTCCAGGATCCCTCAGGAAGTTCTCATTCAGGTCCAGCAGTGTGAGGTGGGAGGGGCTGGACTGCAGAGCTGAAGACACCACTGCACACTGAAGCTCTGAGAGTTCACTGGATGAGGGAGAGCAGAGAGAGAAGTTGTGGTCGACATGTGAGATTCTAAAGACAGTGAAAGTGAATCAAGACTCATTAATGTCTGATCATCATCATCATCATCACCATGTAAATGGAGGGAAGTCCCGCGGTGGTGCAGCATGGGTTTACATCTGTGGTGCGTGGTGCCGGGACACTGCAGTGGTATGCAAACACTGTTCACCACTGGCACAGTTGATGATCATAAAGTGCCGTCTATTCTATCTGCCCTGGCAGTTTACTGCCATTTTGCTAGTTGCAGTTTACATCCCTCCCACCAACAACAGCAGTGAGAGGAACGCTGCACTCAATGAACTGTACCAGGCCATCAGTGATCAACAGACAGCAAACCCAAAAGCTTTACCATCCTCACTGGAGATTTTAGTCATGCTGACCTCAAGACTGTCCTTCCAAAAGTCCAACGCTTTGTATGTGGAGATGTTCCGAGGGAGGAGCAGGGCTCGTGCTCATGTGCGATCAATTCCACGAGGATTGGGACGCTCAAAGGAAATGGGTGTGCATTTGTGCGTTCGCAACATTTTGAACATCCAGATTTTTTTGTTTCAGGATGAAATCCATGTACGTTTTTGTAAATGAAGCCCCAGGTCCTCAGTGTCTCCACTACAGTGTCCTCAGTGCAGCTTCACACTCCAGTGTGTTCCAGCCACTGAGTGTCAACACGTCCTGTTGTGACTGACAGTGTTGCTCTGATCTGCTGCTTCAACTCAACATGATGCTCAGTTGTGTGTAAAGTCACTGCAGCTTGGAGCTCCACTGGATCAGAGATCCTTCACTGGCGTCTCTTCGGACTCCACTGCATCTTTGATCCAACTGCTGTTTTATTGTCTGCTGCCAAATGAAGGAAGGATGTGATGTGTTTGTGTGTTCAATGTGTTGATTGTGTTGATTGACTGTGTAGTTCCACAGTTTTCATTCATGTAGCCGCTCTTTACCTTTGACGCTCAGGTGTCTTCAATGTCCGTCCGTCATACCAGCACCACTACATCATTCATAAATTGATGAGACGTGGGTTCCATTTAACTCGTTTATTTTCCTTCTTGAGTTTTTGGGTCGAGGCAACACAGACAACGTGAGGTCAAAATAATTTTTGGCTCACCAACCACTCCGGCTTGACCAGCTTTCCATCAAACAAACATTTCGGCCATTTTTTTTTCTCGACCTAAAATAGCTGCGGGTCACCTTTCAAAATAAAATAAGGGCTTCAGCATCAGAATCGGATGGTCTTGGTTCCCTTTCTTGAAGAACTTGGCAGTTGTCAGCCGGAAGGCATCTTGCACTGTACCCCTGACGACGCCATTAACTTCGTCCAGCAGTGCAACGTAGGGCTCTTTCATCAGACGTTGACTGATACATGACTGAACGAATGGCTCGCGGCTTAGCGCATCAGCGACAACGTTCTTAACGCCAGGGACATACTTCAGATCGAAATCGAATGCGGCAAGCTTAGCAACCCATCTTTGTTCACATGCGTCCAAACATGGCTTTGTTAAGATGTAGGACAATGGGCAATGACAATGACCAAACTTGTCACAAATGGCCCATTTTAACGCCAGGAATTCCAACCTGTGCGCTGGATAGTTAATTTGTGATTGGGACAGTGTCTTGCTGGCGAAAGCGACAGGTCGAGCAACAGTCTCACCTGGTGGCACTTGCGACAGGACTGCGCCAATGCCATCAAACGACGCATCAACAGCGAGAACGAAGGGCTCACTGAAGTTGGGGTGGGATAAGGTGACATTGCAAGCTAATTCATTCTTCAGGGTCTGGAACGAATCTTTGCATGCAGCAGTCCAGTCGCTCGCCATAAGCGCTGGTGGAGCAGATGATCGCTTTTTCACCTTCCTGCCTCTCATGGCCTTATGCTGCACCTGCCTTCCAGAGAGGAGTCTGAACAAGGGTTTTGCTTTAGCAGAGCAGTCAGCTATGAAGTGCTGATAGTAGAAGATTAGGCCCAGGAAAGAATTAATCTTCCTCCAGGAAGGGGTCACACCATCACTCTCCATCAGGTCAGCCTCTCCCACATCCATGATGGCTTTCATCTTGTCAGGGTCCTTCATCACCCCCTCCCCACAAATGACATGTCCCAGGAACCTTACTGACCTCCGCAAGAGATGACACTTCTTGGGGGCCAGTTTGAGTTTGTGACTTTTCAGACGGGAGAACACCATCTCTAGACACTCAAGCACCTGCTGTTCAGTTGGGGCAAAGACCATCAGGTCATCAAGATAGCAGAGCAGACTAGTGAAGTTTTCATCCCCGAAGATTGACATCATCATTCGCATGAATGTTGCAGGACTGTTGGACAGACCTTGTGGCATTCTGTTGTACTAGTGGAGGCCAAAAGGTGAAGAGAAAGCTGTGTATTTTTTGTGCTCTTCATGGAGTGGCACATTGTAGAAGCCAGACGTCAAGTCCATGGTGGAGAAGAAGACATTTCCTCCAAGTGCAACCCACCGATCCTGGGGTGCCTTGGGCCAGGCCGTCGAGTCGGACCATGAACAGGACTGTTTGAAGCTGGGGAAGATCTTTGCAGGAGCACCTTCTCCAGCATGTTAATAAGGCGGTTCAGGGCATCAGGGTCAGTGGCCTGTGGCTGCAGTGGGCTCTGTTCTTCAGCAGGTGGTGCAGGTGGCGAGACAGCAGCAAGAGCATTCACTGACACCCTTTCTCTGAAAGTTCTGTTCACTGACATCATTTCAGAATTATATTCGTTCAGAATGTCTTGGACTTCACGAGCAGTCCACTTGTCTATCGTCTTCGACCTGAAGGTCATGGCGAGCTCAGTAGAAGGGCAGTTCTTTATGAACATTCGAGTCACCTCAGTGCTGGGGCTGTCCAGTGACTTTCCTTGCTCCTTCAGACGTTCAATGGCCAAGTCAACAGCGCGGTTCAGTCTAAGCCAGTAGTCAAAGGCATCCTCACCCTTCCCAGGAAGAGTGGTGAAAAGTCTGCTAATGGGAGTGGTGAACACGGAACAGAATCAAAGTGCTTCCGCAAGAGACCATAAATGGCATCGGGGTTACAGGTGATGTTAATACCACTGTTCCTGGTCCCAAACCTGACAACATCCTTTGCTTTGCCACCAAGATGAACAAGGATCTCCTCCGCTTGTTCCTCAGGTTGCAGATTCCCCCTCTTAATGAAACTCCTCATGAGCTCCTCCCACTCCTGGACGGAAACAGAGTCTGAGTTGTCTCCTCTGAAGCAGGGGGGCTCCTTCAGCTTTCGATGAGGGACATATTGCAAATGGGACACGTCAAAAGCATTTGTGGCAGACACATTTGCATGGCTAGGTCGAGGGGTAGCACTATGTAAAGGGGAACTGGCTAGCATATCAGCATGGGCAGGTGAAGGGGCAGCACTGAGTAAAGGGGTAGTGACAGATGCACTGAGGTGAGAGATAATGTCCTGTGCCACCCGCTGGCTGACCTGTTGAATCAATGCATCACCCATCTGACCTACAATACTAGCAGCAATAACATCAGGGGTAGGTGCAGGGGAACACATGCTGTGCCTGTCCGGGACAGGGGAATGCGTGCCCTGGCTAGCAAGGGCATGAGGGTTTGCATCTGAGTTGGGGGGAGGGATAACACCAGTACTGAGCAAGGGGGGCCCAGGTGTACACTGATTACCCAACACTACACCACCCCCCGGAACAGGACTCTCAAACAGTAAACTTGAAGGATGCATAAAACCCCTCCCTCTGCCAGCACCATAAGGAGTTACAAAAACATTACCCTGAGGATTACTCATCTTTCCAAAAAGTTAACAAAACACAATACCACAAAACAAAAGGATGAAACCACAAAAGGCCTAGACTGGAAACTGAAAAAAAAAGAAAAGAAAAAAAAGAAAAAGAAAATCAAATAAAAGTACATAAACCCTCTATCTGATGTCTAACACTGCACAAAAGCAACACATCTGACCGACTTCAGTGACCGCAGATGAACAGCAGCAGCAGAACAGTCCCCGGGTCGCTCTGCAGCATCGGTAGCACAACAAAAGAGTCTCGAGTCACGGCACCAATGTGACCTCTCCTATTCTGTCCTGCTTGCTGTATAATGAAGACTTGCAGAAGTCAGGTGTGGAGCAGCAGTTTATTCTCTGAAACAGAATGGGACACAACCATAACTTGCTCCGTGAAACTTGGTCACCTCCTGCTTCATGGGCTTCCTCTGTACTGAAGTAGTGATCGTATAGTTGTTGTTTCTACAATACAAATAATATTAAAAATAAAATACATTTTTCTACAAAATACAAAAAAATGACATTCGCAATTTCAATAATTCGCTCCCTAAAGCTCCATTTTTATACACTGTAACATTCTTCCAGTTACACACACATACCTGAAACAGAATGGGACACAACCATAACTTGCTCCGTGAAACTTGGTCACCTCCTGCAGAGACAACGTGCTCCGTATGAGAGCTGTGTGCTGCTAATGGACATGCTAGCATGCTAATCGTTTTTAATAGCAATTAAAAAAAAACGAACTTTGCTAAAAAAAAATTAAAAATTAAAAATTAAATGAAAGACACCAGCACACATTTAAACACTGAAACACAGTTAGATGAAGCATAGCTCAACTTATTGCATTAATTTCTGTCTCAGCAGGGAGGAGACCGTCTCACCTGCTTCATGGGCTTCCTCTGTACTGAGGATCGCCCAGAATGCAAAGCGCTAACTTCAAAATAAAATACAAAATAAAATAAAAAATAAAATATAAAGAGCCATGGCTGTGCCCCAACCAAGTTTAACATGATTGAACACAATTTATTTTGTGTGTGAGAGAGAGAGAGAGTGGTGACGCCTTGCAGGTGCGGTCCTGGATGTCGGCTGCTGATTGGACGCGCCACGGCTGAGAAGGAGGAGCAGTCGAGCCAGCCTGACTGTCATCCCTCCTCCGCTCCCAAGTCTGCAGTTAGTCACTTCTGAAATGGTGTTAGAGCACGCAGCCGTAGGTAGTGATGGCCGATGGAGGCTTTGTTGAAGCTTCGACACTTGTTTCAAAAAATGGTTCATTACTCGAGGCTTCAACGACACAGTGCTCGAGGAGGTCATCTAGTGCTCAATAAAATGAAGTGCAATAGAAACGTGTCCATTGTTTCATAGGTTGTTTGGGATTTGATTCGCCATACATTCTTGTTGGACAACACTACATGCTTGTATGGTTCAATGCTGATACAATAAAATAAAAATGAAAAATAAAGACAATGTCTCTTTTTTGGCACGACTGATTGTAGTAGACTATAGCTCTATACTTAGCCTGACAGTTTGTGCAATGAATTATATTATATCCTAAAACAAGACTAAATAGCCCATAGTCTAAAAATTATGTTTAATAGTAAGTGTTCAGTGTTCAGATGTCAAATGTGATCTATTTAAAATGTAGAATAGATGAGCTAAATAACACATATATAATACACGTTGATGGGAATTGAACCGTCGCCTCAGTCTTGCAAGTCCAAGATTGTCATAATGTACCACAAACCCAAATCACACTCCCTTTTTTCATCGAAGCTGTTTGAGTAGCGTTAGCACACCGTGATTCCTCATCAACTACAGGCCTACACTTCAAATAATTATGAGAAAAACCCAAAGTAAAGAGAGCACTTCCATTAGGAAATAGTCAACATGAAATTTCATCTTCTACTGACACCTGCTGGTCAAATTGAATAGTTGCAAATATTGTGAAGAAGTTGTCATCTAATTCTAATCCTAAACAATATGGCCATTCGAAGTGAAGTATTAAGACAATTAATCAGGTTTGTACTGCTTGATTGAACACATTCATTGTTCCGTTCCAGTGCACTAAAACCCACTTCCCTTCAGGACCGTGTCAGCGAAGCCAAAACTTCCTTGAGTGACGCTGTTTCCCAGCATGCAATGCGAGCTAGCGATTCACAATACTATTTCATCACAAACATGGATGTAAAAAATAAAAAGGGACGAAAAATGAAACTTCAGGAACACCAACCATTGCAATACAAGCAGAACTTGGCAGAAGTTTTATATTATGTACACCATAATACAGCCTTCTGGTGGACAAGCCATACTATTTAATCCGTGTCCTCCTATGGCACTTCCGTGGGTGGAAGCTCGTCGTAGAGGTCAAGTGCTGGTTGCACGTCACTCCACCGATCACGTGCTGGTTGCACGTCACTCCACCGATCACCTCGGGGAAGGTCGTTGCCCTTGCAGGGTACCTGATTCAGGTGAGTATATGGAAAATATGGGTCAATGTGGTCAGTCGTAACAAGAGAAGCTTGCTGGCAAAAATAATGCACTACAAGTGGATGTGACACCTTTTTTTTGTTTTGTATGAGCATTTAAAAAAAACAACAACATAATAATAATATGGATTTTGACCATGTATGTTTTGGAGTTCATTGAAAGAGGTTAATATATATATATATATATATATATATATATATATATATGTATATATATATATATATATATATATATATATATGTATATATATATGTATATATATATATATATATATATATATATATATATATATATATATATATATATATGTGCGTGTGTGTAACTTTAACTAACTTATCTATTTCTATCCATCTATCAAACTTACTATCTAGGGATCTATCTACTACTAACTCTCAAAAAACTAACGGACAACCAAGAGCAACAAAACCAACCTACTGCAATTCGTATATTTTAGTGTGTGTGTGTGTGTGGGGGGGGGGGTTAAAATGAGCACAGTGATGGTTCCGCAGCATAAAGTGTATCTTCAGTCGTCGATTGTATGTGTGGGAGTCCCTCAGGTTCAGCCCAGCTGATTTAGTGTTCGGTGAGAGGACCCTTGCGTCTGTTAAGGGGTAAGTGGCTTTCCGATGTTAAGCGAGTAGAGAATAATGTGTTAGATTACGTAATTTTTTTTCCGTGAACGCTTGCATCGTGCTTGTGAAACTGCTCACAAAACTCTTGTCGCCAGCCAGTCTAAAATGAAGCGGCAGTTTGACAAGAAAGCTGTGGCTCGAGTTTTTGAGACAGGCGTTGTGTGTTGGTATTGTTGCCGTTACCCGGTTCCGGTTTGCAGGCTGGTTTTTCTGGTCCGTATGTCGTGGAGCGCAAACTTTCCGATACAGATTATGTAGTGCACACTCCTGATAGAAAACGATCATCCCGCGTCTGCCACGTCAAAATGTTGAAAAGTTACGCCCGGTTCACACAGGACGCGGAAGCGCCGCGCCGCGAAGTGAAGCGCTGCGAATCGCCGAGCGCTTCCATTCAGCGCTCATGTTAATCAATCAGTGCGTTTACATGCAGAGCTTAATCGGACTAAGCAATCATTCGGTTTTCTCGTCCAATCGGAGTTCTCACCTTGGTCCCCGTATACATGCAGTTGAGAAATTCAAATTATTGACGGGTCCTCCTCCCAACACTAGGGGGTGGAGTGAGTCTTTTCAGCCGGTCAGCTGCTTTCGGTTGACATATTAAATCTATTATGATATGGAACGATAGTTCATAATGTACGTGTTACTTGCTTTGCAGATAAGGTGTACCCTATTTCTTGTGCTCCTGGTTATTTTAAAAGGCAGACAAGAACGTTGTTTGCTGTTGGAGGGCTACAACAACACTTCGATGCTACGCTTTGTGCCGTCGCTACGGACCCCAAACTCTCGTTCTTGTTGGATTTGGGTTCGGAGCAGACTGGTGGGAGAGTTTGTGTACAGGTTTTGCAAAGGAACGGTGTCTTCAGTTATACACACGCTCATTAAAGTGCCGACCGTGGAGGAAGCTGGTGCCGCTGCACGCCGTTTCCAGCAGAATAACAGCGAAATTACCAAAATAAAAACAAATCAGGAAAACATGTCTTTGCTGTGCTTTTATTTACAAAGTTAAAATTCTTCTAACTTACAAAAAATGTGAACGAAAAGGTAGAAATATAAATACGAAGGAATACGTATTTGTTCAGGGGTGCGCAAAGCCGGAGCCCTGCATTTGCTGCGCTACCCTTTTTAAAAAGGTCTCCGTTGCGCGTTATTTTAATATGTCCATCTCTTTTAGAAGAGAAAGCATCGCCCCGGTCTCATCCTCTCTCCAAATGTCAACATTCTTATTCGCGTTTGCCAGGTTGTTTCGCGCCGTCTGTTTTGTTAGACGACGTAGTTGTGCGGTCATGAGTCGCGAGAGCGAGGCGTGGCGCATGCGCACTCGCATTGTCCAGTTAATAGTCCGATTAAGGCGTATACATGGCAGAGAAATTTGAATTCCAATCGCATTATCTGGGTGTCTCAATCGGAGTTCTCCGATTCCAATCGGAGTTCTCAAACTCCAATCATAATCGGAGTAAGGTGTTTACATGCAAGTGAGTTCTCCGATCATAATCGGACTAAGGCAATAATTCGATTTTCTCTAGTGCCATGTAAACGCACTGAATGTAGTGGTTCAGACCAGACGCGAACAGGCGAACGGCTCGTGCCATTCATTTCAATGGAAGCGGAAGCGCCGCGCCAACGAATTTCGCGAGCGAGGCTCCAACTGGTTCACACCAGACGCGAACAGCTCCGCGACGGTCGACAAGCGCTTCTGCTCAGCTGCACTCTTTTTTTCACTCTCACTTTTTCACTTCTTTTTTTTTCTTTAAAAAAAAAAAAAATAAATAAATCATTTTCGTCATCGCCCCCCCTCGCCCCGTAGCCAGCCCGCTCCATAGCTCACTTTTGTGCGTGTGTGTGTAAATAAATAGAAACACGCACTCAGGTGTCCATCTCAAGACAAAGACCTCTTTCATAATGATCATTGACCGGCATCTCTAGGATCAAACAGACGTATTTTGATCAAGTCTTTCTCTGTGTGTGTGTGTGTTTAATCTCTCTCGCACTCTGATACAATGTACTGACAAATATAACATACAACTATGATATATGATCGAATTTGTCATTGGGTTTTTATTTTGCAATTAGTTTATTTTGAAAATTCACCGGATTTTCTCGTTTTTTTGAGCGACTTCCTGTACTATTGACGAGGACCGCTCGCGGCTCGCGCACGAAATAGAGCAGACGCCGAAACAACAAATGCATGCCGCGAGCCGCGCAACCACCACATTGATTAACGTCGGCGCCGAATGGAAGCGCTCGGCGGCGCTTCGCTTCCACGTCCAGTGAACTGACGTTAAATGCATGGCACGATCCGCGAGGGGAGCCGCGCGCCTGTTCACGTCTGGTGTGAACTACTACATTGATTAATATGGGCGCCGAATGGAAGAGCTCGGCGCTTCGCGGCGCTTCGCGGCGCTTCGCGGCGCTTCGTGGCGCTTCCGCGTCCAGTGTGAACCGGGCGTTACGTCGCTTGGAAAAATGTGTCGCCTGAGCCTCCGCCCCCTCCATGCCCATTGGCGGAGGGAGGGCTCATGAACAAAAGAAATCGGTGTTCCTTCGGCGCGCCTGGGAAACTCTGAAATTATGAATAACTTAAGCTTGTTTTTGTCCCATTTGCCTGCATCAGCCCGTCATGATATTGTTAAATTAATTGAGAGCCACCCACTATTGTTTTCTGACCACCCCCGCCGTACGTCAGTTTTGCACCATGACATAGAAGTAGAGGGACATGCCACAAGTAAGCAGCACGCACACAGAGTCAATTCTGGGAAGTTAAGAAAGAAGCGTTGGTTCTCCTTCTGACAGTGCCCATCTTGATGATAATTTGGGGTCAGGTTTTTACAGACTATAATGCCCTCGTAGATGCGGTGGTCTCTGCTCCTGCAAGACTTCAATCTCCAGATTTGCCACAGGAAGGGGGGTTGATAATGTGTTGGCAGATGTGTTATCACGTGTACATGTGGACTAGCTGCGGAATTCTTATTTCAGGGGAACTGAGGTTTTTCTTGTTTAGTTTTGTTTGTAGGTATGTTAATAGGGTTTAGTTCTTAAGAGAGGGGGTGTTATGACCCACAGGTGGGTCTAGGTGCCTCTATCTAAATAACTATTACCAATTTTAAACGTTTAGTTTTTTACTACTACACAAATGTAAAGTCAAACAACATACGCTTACAGAAACTCACACAACAAAATATAAATTAAAATGTGTAAAACAAAAAGAAAAAAAATCAGCATTCAGATAACAGTTTTGTCCTTTAGTGAAGATTGACAATGAGAAAAACCAAGAGCCTCAGCTTTGTGCGGCTGATCCTGTTTCTTCTCTCTGTAAATATCTGCCCTGTTTTGGAGAAGATTCTCTCTGAGGGGACTGATGTTGCTACAATGCACAGTCTCCATGCCATCACATGTGTAAGGCGTCGGTAAATTGAAGCCTGCAGTTTGCAGTTGCAGCTGTTGCACAACAAAACGGGTCAACCAACCCGACAAACGACCCAGGTGATAATCGGCTCCGATCGGCTTGCGATGGAATTGGGACACCCGGGACAACACCACCTTTTTTTTTACCTGCCGCACGGAATGACGTTGAGCGTAACGTACGCTAAATCATAATATCGCGCCAGTCAAGGTCATATCGCGGGCCTGTCCCGCTCACCAGATATCCAAGAAGGTTGGTGAGGGCTGAGCGGGCAAAACCTTTGGTGACTAAGTACCGAAGGGGTGAATTTTTTCTCAACCTTTTTGCGCCTGAGTAAAAAAAGGGGGCACAGGGACGCCTGTGCAGCTACAAGTAATAAGTCTAGACAGGGATGGGGAAGAACCAGCGCAAAGTCGCTGCTGCAGTTCCCCAGGGGGGACAAATTGTGGACGACATGCAGAAAAAATGCGGTCCAGATTGTCTTGATATGTTGGATGTTTGGGTTGAAAAGTATGGTTTCCCAGAGGGGGGATCACTGAGTATGGAGGAATTGAGAAACCTCCGGGATAAACTGAATATAGCCAAGGGAAAGGTTACAAAAAAGAAAAACCCAAAAGGTGGGAGATTCAAATCATCAAAGATCATGAAAGGTGTTTTTCATTCTGGAAACCTGAAGCAGAGGTCAGGGACAGGAAACAAGTAAAGAAATGTGTGAACAGCGCTGGGCGCTGGAGCACAGGGGTGACAGAGATAACGGCAGAGGGTGCACACACTCACACACACTCCCCAGAGGAGGGAGAAAAGGAGCCGCTCACACACGAGCATTCAAATGCACCAAATCGTCTGTATCCTTCTCTTACAGGCCTGAGGGACCCTCTCCTGGACATGCCTGTCTTCCCTCCTCCCGCCTGCCCTCATCCAACGCTACCACCGTACAACCCTGCGCACTCCAGCACCGACGCCGCAGCGTCGCCACGTTCATCAGGACTGCCGTCAACCAAACGGCCAGCCTCATCACTGCTTTCAGACAAGGGCTGCTCCCCCAGATCGCCAAAGCAGTTAACAGAAGCTGCTGCGTGGGGATTGAAGATGCCCGGCTGACAGAGGTCCGACGTCATGCAGTGCATACTGAGAGGCTTCTGCAGGAGGCCAGCGATGCAGAGGACAAGAAGATAAAGCGTGCCTCCCTCACCATGATGAAGCACCTCAGTGACACGGCGAGACGGCCCTACAGGAACAACGACAACCGACGAAGGGCGACTAGCGGAGACAGAGGCGAAAAGGGGGCGTGCCACATCTGCGGCCGCATAAATCACTGGGCCAGAGAATGCCCTGACAAAGGAAGACACCGCGGGCAGAACCATGCCCACCGCAGCCAAGAGAGTGATCGCGAGGACCGGAAAAGAGGATCCAGAGGGGACCAGGACGTGTTTATGTAGCATAATTGTGGCAAAGCACTGTTCCTGCTTTTGTTGTGGTTTGTGGCGTGTGTGAGAGTGATCAGTGAGCAGGGTGCAGTTACCCACTTCTACCAGTGGAGGTCGTGTTCGCCCCGGGGAATAACGCTAGAGAGGTCTCTCAAGTGGCTCGTGAGACCTATGTGGAGCGAACCGTTGTAGCGGACGTTAACGTGTGTGTTGTCTGTTGTGCTTCAACAGGTGAGAAGGGGAAATGGTTGAAAATAAGAGCAAATGTATGTGTGGCTGTTTCGTAATTGAAGTCTGAGATCGAGGGTATGTGAGTTAAATTTACGTTTTGAATGTATCGTCTCCGAGTGATTACCTAGCGAAGAGGAAACAACGGCTAGCCCGTTGCTAGGTTACCAGGAGGCAGGGTTGACGCTCGGTTACGTTAGTGTTCGTTTAACGTTATGGGATGTTTATTCAGTAGAAATGTGAATATTTAAATGTATACGAGTAAAATTGAATGTGGGAAATGACATGATTAATAAGTTCAAGTCGAAGTCGGGTATGGATCTGTGTTTTGAAATGTAAAAAGTAGATAACGCTCGAGAGGAAGTCTCTCAAGTGGCTCGTGAGACCTATACGGAGCGAACCGTCGTAGCGGACGTTAACATGTGTGTTGTCTGTTGTGCTTCCACAGAATACCAAAATAAAAGCTTCTAAAGAAACAAAGAAAAACAAAAATAAATGTGTCTTCGCAACATTACCACGCTACATTTACGTTTGACTATCTGCTTTAATATAAAACCGCAAAAAATGTGTTTTATAATTTTCTCTACAAACGTATTAGTATGATCCAGGGAAAATTCCATGTTTGTTTGCGAAACTCATTGGAAGAATGAAGAAAATCTGTTTGATTGTTATTGTCATGAACATGAATCACAAAACATATATATATATACATATATATATATATATATATATATATATATACATATATATATATATATATATATATATATATATATATATATATATATATATATATATATATATATATATATATATATATATATATATATATATATATATATATATGTATATATATATATATATATATATATATATGTACATATATATTGTTTTTTTCATGTGTCACTTTAACAGAGACAACACCATCTGTAATTACTATGTTTGGTTGCATTTCCCTGGCAGGCAAAGATAGATGGAAGAGACATCCTTCTGGGTGGAAAATGGGACTGGCTTGTCTGTGGATGGTGGAGGCTCGCTGGGCTCATCAATCCGTCCATCCATTCACCTTGTTCGTCTCATCCTGACTGCAGCACGCCACTGTGGAGGCTTGACATAACACACATTAGATTAATAACAGAAAAGCAAAATGTGACTGATGGTGTATTATTTAGTGTGCTTCAGTTATAATTCTCATAATAATGACTGTTTTGCTGGCTTCACACAATATATATAATTGGCCTGTCTTAGTTAAAAGCCCACTCACCACGACAAGGTGCAGGCCAAGAGTGGGAACACAAACACAGACCAGAAACGAACAGGACAAATCCAGACAAGACTACAAAAAACACAAACACAAATAACACTAATATCACTTTGACTACTATCTTTTTTCACAAGAACTTTTATTTCTTTACAAATTGAACCTTAGATTGTGTCACAACAAACTAAATAAACCCTTGAAACAGCCAACAAAACATGAAATAACACTTCATCAATATTATAATGAGTATCCTCATAAATGATTTCAAGATAACTTTCAAGACTTTCTTACAAAATTTTTTTTACGTCTGCCGTAACGAATTTCAAGTTTTTTTCATGTGAATATTTTAACATTGAACATGTTAACTGAACAGTCAATGTAAAATCCCTTCATTGTTGCTCTGACCTCTTCATCATTTGTGACCTCTTCATCATTGGTGATCTCTACATCATTTGTGAACTCTACATGTACATCAGACACAGTATGGCTGTCACATGGTTCCTGAATCACGAGAAAACTGTCTTCTTCAAAGATCTCTGACACCTCTTTACATTTTTTAGAATATGTGTGGTCAAAGATTTGATCAAAATCACGTGTGTGTGTGTGTGTGTGGGTGTGTGTGTGACTCACTTACCTTTTGTTTGGTAGCCATGCTCTTACCTGATTTGAAGAAACTAAAAATGGTTGGTACAGCTGTTGAAGTTAGGCACTTTCTCTCACCGCGCAAAATGAAAGATTTCTCCTCAAAGTGAAGAGCACACAGCCTGGAGTTGTCATTGGGTGTCCAGATTTTTCTTCTCACATTTTCCACCCATTTTTGCAACCTTTTTCTGTCCCCAAAAGGAAAGCTGTAAAAAGCAAAACATTCCAAAATTTTTTGTGTGTAATTTTACTTAAAATTGGGTATGCAAACATATTTAACTCATTTAAGCTTGAACACAATGCAGACAGTTGTGCAGAAAGTTTAGTGTTAGCTAAAATATCGGGCACACAGACGGACGTACTTATTATGTATACATTTCTTTCCATTGTAACAGGTCACTACAAGATCTGCAATCCATTACCTAGAATTGGTTTTCCTTAAACTGATGTACAGGATTAATAATCTGACTTTGATGGGCAAATTTGACAACAGAATAAAATTATGAAGCACTAAAACACAGGACCACAAAACAATTAAATGCATGATGAAATAATGATATGCTTTGTTAAATGAAATAAAATGGCATTTTCAACTGCCCGGACCTGGGACCTTTCTGTGTGGAGTTTGCATGTTCTCCCTGTGTCTGCGTGGGTTCTCTCCGGGTTCTCCGGCTTCCTCCCACACTCCAAAAACATGCATGTGAGGTCAATTGAACGTTCTAAATTGTCCGTAGGTGTGCATGTGAGTGTGAATGGTTGTTTATCTTTATGTGGCCCTGCGATGAACTGGCGACTTGTCCAGGGTGTCACACTGCCTTCGCCCTAAGACAGCTGGGATAGGCTCCAGCAGACCCCCGTGACCCTGAATAGGAATAAGCGGGTATAGAAGATGAATGAATGAATGAATGAAATCTTTATTGAATGAATGACACATTTTATTTCACTCGTCGTTTATGTAATTATTATTTTTTGCTCCATAGCTTTCATGATTCAGCATTACATGTTAAGAGTGATGAATTGCATGAAAAGAGAGAGCACTCGCTGATAAATTAACATGGGATACTGTTTAATTCCATGAGGACGACAAAATATTTGCAAATTTGTGTTAGCTACACACATCGACAGGTGCAAGAGAAAGGGAGGAACTTTCAAGATCGTTGAGTTTTTATTTTTTATTTTTTTAGTTCTGATGAAATAAATAGACCAATCATTTTATTACTTTGTCTGCTTTCCAAAGAGGTTATTAATTAAAAAAATATGTGTGGCAGTGCTGTTATGGTCCATAGAGAGTTGCTTCAAAGAATTATCATTTATTATTCAGTGGCACATTGCTCACTTGTTTAATACACAAATAATCGTATATTATTATAATAATACTATTTTATTAATATAATAATAATATTCATCATCATCATCATCATCATCATCATCAAAATTTCCAAACAACAATCGTCAGTTGTTCCGTAAAAAATACATTCATTTCCATGTTGAATTTCGTACGTTTTGTGACGGTCTCCACACTGACACAACTGCGCATGCTCTATTATCCCATCAATGCGGAAGTCAAAAAGTTTTTGGGAGCCATGCGCTGGGTGAGCAACTTCATTGAAAGGAATGGGACGCCATCTTGGACTCTGGGGCTTGCCGCACTGTCACGCAGGTTGTGACGTGGAGGGCCGGCGACGCCGACAGGTATGATGTGAATGATTGACAGCTACCATTCGTTCCCGTTAGCGAGAGGATTAAAAACAAACAGACACCATAATGGCATCAGAAAGGAGTTATCCCAGCGGTGCGGAAAAACGGAAGGAAAAGAAAACTGATCAAGAAAAACTTGCAAAGGGGAAAGGTAAGTTATTTGTTTGTGATGTAGGCTGGAGAGGTGGAGGTGAAACGCTGTTGTCCCCCCCCCCAAGTTTGTTTATTTGTCCTGCTAGCCAGCTAGCTAGCGTCGGATAAATGTTAGCTGGCTGGCTAATATTTGTTCGTCATGAATCAGCGTTTTTGTTTGTTTTATGAAAGTTGACCATGTCCTGCCAAGTTGGCCTATCCTGCCATGGGAATGACTGATTGACTCCACACCCGTTTATTCACATTCTAATAGGGAGGGAGGGAGGGCATGTTGTAGTTGTTGTTGTAGTCAGTCCCCTGTTATTGTTCAGTGGAAGTTGTCTCTCACATATTTGACTCTTAATGTTATTTTAGCCTTAACTTAGGATGAATTTACTAAGCTTAGTTTGTATTTTGTAGGCCCTTCATTAGAAATGTGCTACTGTTTTATAATTCAAAGAAATATTTTATGGAAATACTTTATTTGGCATGGTGTTGACTATTTTAGACTATTGTGGTAGTGGGTCATTTATCTTAGTTTTATTACTTTAACTAGTACAGTGTGTAAAGAAATGCCAAAAACTCTTAAAAGTGACAGTTTTGTAATTGGGTAAAAGCTTTAAAGGGACACTGCAATCATAATGTTTAATTTAAAAACAAATACATTTTTAATTTTCCTATATTACTGCAACATCACTGTAATAATAAAATAGCAAAATGCGCTTCTGATCTGTTTTGCTTGATGATCTAATGAGCTTTGTCTCTGCAGGAGCAATTCTAAAATATGTTGGCGCTGCAGACATTGAGCCAGAGGGATCTCCCGAACATCCTGACCAGGAAGCTCCAGGACCAACATGTTCCTCAGAACCTCCTTCTGTCCAGGTGAATAATGTGTGTTATTCTTAGTAGCTAAGCTGATAAGTGTGGGACGAAGCTAAGGCAGTTAAACATTATTTTAATTGTTGGTTTGCTTTTTAGTGTTGCACTTGTTGGTTTGTTGGATTTTCTTATTTAAAGTAAGCATTTTTTTTTTAATGAATACTCAATCTGTTGTATTTATTGACATATAGAGGATTCTTTTCCTAGTATTATAGTGTTTTGCTCGCGAGGTGTAATAGATTGTGGAATCTTAGTAGACCTTATTAGACGCATGCTGCTGAGAGTGGCAGCAATCAGCTCCGATGACCGTGGTGCTTGTAAATAAGGCAAATGCGCCATCTAGTGGGATGCAGCATGTTTATTCGTGTTGGAGCAATGGCAAGTACTACTAACAAAACAAAAGATGCACAGGGTAAAAAAAATAATCATAAACTCAAGCCCAACAAAGATAACAGATGGGCATAACTGTACATAGTAATGATTACTAGTACTTCCAACATTTATATATTTTACTTTCAACTCGAATTTGAACTATTCATCCCCTTTTTTCAGCAGCCATTAACACTAATAAATTAAATTAAATCAAAACAATAAATTAAAGCTGCAAGCAGCGTTTGGGGGACTGAGCCGCCGTGGCCGACGCGATGCCCGATGACCCCCGATGACGCCTGACCCCTGTCGACGCCCGCAATTGACCCCCGTCCTCTGCCGACGCCCGGTGACATCTGCTGAAAGAAGTCTATGCAAATGATGCAGATTTCTCACCTCCATTTTTTTTTTTTGGAGGATGCTGTCAAATGTAAAATATTGGCCTTGATGAGACAAACACGTAGGTGTTTGAATGACGTCTGTAGCACTTTTCTAAAGGAAACTGCAGGCATTTGTGTGTTGACAAAGAGGCAGAAGAGGTCTAATCATCATATGCCTGTGTATGCAAATGATGCATATTTTTGACCTGCATTTTATTTTAAGTGGCTGTCAAATGTAAAATATAGGTCTTGATGAGACAAACACGTGGATGTTTGAATGATGTCTGTAGCACTTTTGTAAAGGAAACTGCAGCCATTTACAGTATAGTGTGTGTGTGTGTGTGGAAGCAGGGATGTGCGATACCACTATTTTTCCTTTCGATACGATACCAGGTGATACCAAGGCTAGTATCCCGATACCAATACAGATACCGATACTTTTAGACGTCCAACTTGTGTATATGAAAATGATGACTTTTACAACGAAAACTCGTGAATGTTATTATAAAAAATTTATTTTATACCTATGTATAAGAATTAAACAAGCTGCCAAATATCAGACTTTGTTTTAATTTTAATCAGAGAAATCAAATCAACAGGTCAACTGAAAATCTGAGCAAATCTCTCTCAAAAAAGAGAAAATAAGAACAGCTGCTCTCAATTCAATATAATTCTTTTTGGACCAGACAGAGTGGTCTTCAGGTTAGAACTTGACAGAATATGTCTGTCTCTTTGGGAGTCATCTATGAAAAATTTAAATATTCTTGATGTAAAAGGAAGTCTTTTTATGGGAAGTATAACTCACATACCACCACAAATAGACTAAATAGCAACAGTTTTACTTGAAATGTGCCATTTAAGTAATTTAATTATTATGCTTTTCCAACTTAAAAGTGACACTGAATTGTGTTAAGATGATGGCAGGAATGTGAGTTAAATGAACAAATACATATTGTGCTGGGAGGAAACATTTTTATCTAACTAAATAAATAAAATATGTTTTAATGAAAAATTGACAAACATTCTGGTATTTTATGTAAATTTATCTTATCTACGTCTATATGCCTGTGATGGTGGGCACTGGGATGTATTTTCACTCCACCTGGATATTGCCTTTCTCTCTGCAGTGCTGGTTGGAAATTGCGCTAACGTTGACGGGGGGGGGGGGGAAGCACGCTGTCGCTGTCGCGCTACGCTAACGTGTCGGCAAAGTTAACGTGCCAAGTTTCGTTGCAGGGGGGGGGGGCTGGACTCCAAGATGCTCCTGCTGATCACTGCTATGCTGGAGATGTGGGCTGTGATGTCTGCACTGGGAGGAAACTGAAGGCCCTCAAGTCCTGTCTGGTCTGTCGGGCCTCCTACTGTGACTCTCACCTCCAGCCTCATCGTGATGCTGCTCCCCTACAGAGACACAAGCTGGTGGAACCCAGCCAGCAGCTCCAGGAGAACATCTGCCCTCGTCATGATGAGGTGATGAAGATGTTCTGCCGCACTGATCAGAAGATCATCTGTGCTTTATGCTGTATGGATGAACATAAAGGTCATCAGACAGTGTCAGCAGCAGTACAGAGGCCTGGGAGGCAGAGAGAGCTGGAGGAGACCAGGCAGAAGATCCAGCAGAAGATCCAGCACACAGAGGAAGACCTGAAGGGGGTGGAGTCCATCAACGGCTCTGCTGATAAAGCAGTGAAGGACAGCGAGAAGATCCTCACCCAGATGATCCGTCTGCTGGAGAAAAGACGCTCTGAGGTGCAGCAGCAGGTCAGATCCACACAGGGGGCAGCAGTGAGTGGAGTCAAAGAGCTTGAGAAGAAGCTGGAGCAGGAGATGATGGAGCTGAAGAGGAGAGATGCTGAGCTGGAGAAGATCTCACACACACTGGACCACAGCCAGTTTCTCCACAGGTTCTCCTCACTGCCAGCACTCAGTCCGTCTCCAGACTCCTCCAGCCTGGAGATCCGTCCTCTGAGATACTTTGAGGACGTGGCAGCAGCTGTGACCAAGCTGAGAGATGAAATACAGCAAGTTCTGCAGAGTGCACAAACGTCTGTTATTATCTGAGGAGAACAGAAAAGTGACATTCATGGAGGAAGTTCAGTCTTATTGTGATCATCCAGACAGATTCACTGACAAGAAGCAGGTCCTAAGTAGAGAAGGTGTGACTGGACGATGTTACTGGGAGGTTGAGTGGAGAAGGGGGAGGGACTTCTGTGGTTTATTTTAGGGGGTTGGTGTAGCAGTGGCCTACAGGAACATCGGCAGAGCAGGAAGGTCAGAGGAAAGTAGATTTGGATTCAATTGCTGTGTCTCAATTCAGGTTCTGCATCCTTGAAGTGCGCATTTTGAAAGGAAGTTGCGTCATCGCACTGCGCGAAGGCTTGTCCCAATTCCCGAGGGTGTTTAGGACGCTCAAAATGCGCACTCGTAAATACACACTCGTTTTAGCCGATTCCAAGGAAACACCGCTACTATCCTTCGCGTACTTGGGTATCCCATGCTGCTTTGCGTGCTGCTGCAAACCATCGTGGGATCCTGGGAAGTCAGCTGAAATTAGCGGCATGTACTGGTTAAGGCACGACATATAAATCTAAATATTGACGTTTCACATAAAGTATCCAGTTTTTAACGTAGGATTTTATTTATTTGAACATTCAACGGCATCGTTAGATGGCAAACCAATGGTTAGCGTGATACTATAAAAACGTCACTTCCGGGGTTGGCCAGCAGGAGGGAACGGCGGTGACGAAACGAGGAAATACGCCGAAGGCTAGACCGCCCCGAGTGGTTACCGGGGAGGCGGGGTTTGGTCCGTCCTTCTAGGCTGGGAACTCTAAGAACGCTTCTTTCAGACGGAGGACACTCGGTCTCAAGGGTGCAGAACCTGAATTGAGACACAGCAAATGACAAATCCTGGAGTTTATATTGTTACCCAGGTGAATATTGGTTTCGTCACAACAACATCAGTACTCGTGTCTCAGGTCCTCGGTCCTCCAGAGTGGGAGTGTACCTGGACCACAGAGCAGGTCTTCTGTCCTTCTACAGCGTCTCTGGAACCATGGAGCTCCTCCACAGAGTCCAGACCTCCTTCACTCAGCCGCTACATGTTGGACTTTATGTTCCTTCAGGTTCTTCAGCTGAGTTGATGAAAGTGTGACTGAAGTCGTCAGAGAGACTCTGAGCTGAATTCTCACCTTTGATTCTTCTTCTGTCTTCACGTTTGTTACCCAGTGTCTCCGGCTGTCAATCACAGGGTGGGCGGGGCCTGTACGCCACTTCCTGTTGGTGCTCCTGGTGACTGTTGTCCACCTGCTGGATGTTTGTTCCCTCTAAACTGCTTGCTTGCGCAATCGCGCACTACTTGCACATTCTCAGCGCACAAGGAAATCTATGTAGCACATAAAATAAAATTCAACAGAAACGTATTAATTAATAATTTTAGAGCTTTTATTAGGCGGCGCACCGCTACGCCTTCGGAATGATGTTTTTTTTTCTTCCAGCTGCACCGTATGAGTCCAAAAGGCAGAGAAAGTTTCCAGGCTGCAGCACCGCGCTGACATAGATTGCGTAACAAAGTGAAGAGGTGCCACTCCGCTCTATTTTCACTGGCTAACTGCAGCACACTGGCTTAACTTGTCTATTCAGAGAAGAGCTATCACTTCGGCTTATTTTTCAATCTATCACGCGCATGCCACTGCACATTGACGCAACATGACCCTCAGCCAGGCCAAAGCAGGACTCTTCCTATGGTTAAAGCAGGACTCTCACATATAACACACTACACATCTCATCAACAACAAGATTTTGCTCTTTTTCATTTGAAGTGGGCCAAATCACTTCTATTCAAAGTAAACTCATGAAAATTGCTGCTGGAATTTGATTCTTTTAATAAGCCATGTAACTTGCTATGATCCAAGGTTTTGAACAGGTGTGATACTGGTGTGTGGCCACAGCGTGCACATCTGATGTTGCCCACAGTGGTCCTCAGTGTGCTCAAGGAGCTTGTCTGGATGCCCAGACACATGGAAAATTAGAGGGAGCATTGATCATAACACCCATGATCATGTGAATTCATATATAGGGATTATATAATTCTATAATATGTTATATATTATGTTGCCTGACAGCGCCACCTGGGGAGTTGCACCCCAGGAAATAGACTATAATAAAAATTCCTCGGGCTACACAGGTTCGTTACGCTTTGAGATTTGAGAGGATGAGACGGACTTCCAAAGAAACAGCTTTATTCAATCACAATTTAAAATAGTTGGCTCTTTTTTAAACACACCAAGGAAAATCTTTTTTTAAAAAACAATAAGACCAGGTTTAGCTGCCTGAGTGAGTGTCAAAAAAAATAAGTACTATACCAAAAAGATTGTTCAACATCATAAGAAAATAAGGGGAGCAGGGCTGGACGTAGCCGAGCGGAAAGGCTAAAGAAAAAACAAAGAAAAACTGAAAAAAGGGAATAAACAAAGCGAAGGGAATCACTACAAAGCAAAATTTCCCTCGTGCTGTGCAAAATAAAGCAAAGTGAAGGGGAACCACCGACGCAGTCTGCCGCACGCTACGCCAACTCCTGTCCAAAAGAAAAGAGAACCCAATGAATACACTAATACATTGAGACACTCAGGCAAGCGTTAAACAGTTCAAACAAAAGAAAAAATTTCTTTAGTCTTCACACACACACAAAACAAAAGGTAACGATCACTGGGGAACAAAATAGTAATGAACTAAAAAGGAAATCAAACTACTCAATAGAAAACCCAAAGTTTCACCAAAATTTTACCAAGAAAACAAAAGCAACCAAAGAAAGTGGTGACGCCAACAACAAAAACAGACAAACTCAGTTGTCTACACCAAATAAACCACAACCAAAGGAGGGGGGGGTTTAAACATTCAGCAATGAATGCCCATTGCCCACCTCTGGGATTGCGAGCCGAAATGCCAAGAACTGCGGAGGACAGAGTTCTCAGCGTGGACACTGGGGTTGCCGGGGCGACGGAGTGGAGACAAAGTCAAGTGCGTCCCGTCTCAGTTCATTACGGGACAGCTTTTTTAGTTGCCTAATACGGGACAATTGCGTATTTGAGCACGGAAACGACGCAAAGTCACAAACACAAATACAAGTTTACAACGGTACAAAAAGAGGATCGTGGTGCAAACGCAAAAAAAACTAAACAAAAAAACAACACGCTGCAGGACATAAAAACATTCACTTCATCAGAGGAGCGATGCAAAGCAAGAAAACACATGCAAAAGAAAAAACGCTGCATAACGCATTCCCTACACCGGAAGTAGAGTTGCTCCACGAGGAGCGCTCCCCTACAGCGAAGAACAGTCCCGACACTTCCAGTGAGAGTCGCCGCCTCCTATAGTTTCAACACCGGGACATCTCGCGGGGGTGGAGGACCTCCACCTGAATGTGGAAGTGGGTGTGTTTCCACAAAATATGTGTCTTCATGGTATTTAGCTTTTTAATGAAAGGACTCTTAAAACACTGAAAAATAAATGCAATATAGCTATTTTATCACTTACTGTAAATGTACAGGTAGGAGACATTTCCTGCTTGGCATTGCTGCCTGTCGCACTTCTTTCGGTGCCCTCGGGTCAGCTGCAGGGTCATCAACCATGAACTACCATTCATTGACGTTTCGCCCCTTGTGGCGGGACAGTGACAGGGACGTATGCCTCGTTGATTCTGTGGTTGTTGATGGGGTGAGGCGTTTTTTCCCCAACTCCTGTCCTTGTTTCGTTCTTTCTTTTATACAGTCAGGCAATCTTTGTAGATACACTACTTTTATTGTATGGCCGCTAGTTATAACAGTGCTGATCAGGTAAAACACCCGGAAGCCAACGTCATCAACTCGCACTAGATGTCTCTGCATATTGCATGGAACTTGGCTGCCATCTAGTGGTTAACTTTCGTAACATCTCCTTTAACATATGGAAAGAAAGCAGTTGAAAATGGACAATAGTGACCGGATGAGAGTTACGTGGCCAGCAACAACAATAGCTGGCTACAGGTTAAACAGAAATGACTAGTTCACTCTCCTAAACATTAGAACAAAATGAACAGTCCACATGAACAAAGTGGCACAGAAATAAACAAGAGATGACATTCCTTCTTCAGAAAGTTTAAACAACAAAGTCTTTGCGGTACCGGTCTGTTTGACTGTTGTCCCAGTCATCTTCCACCAGGGGACTATCAGATTGCATGATGAGAGTTTCATCCACCGGTCGAATGTGCCTCCTGTTGCGCCTGTATACCTTGTCCTGTACAACCACTTCATATGACCTGTCACGCAATTGGTTGGTGCAAATCCCCAGTGACCAGGAGCGAGAGGGCCCATTTGGTTGTAGGAAGACCCGAACTGTGTCGCCTTGCATTATCATGGGCTTGTCGTGAGCATGTTGGTCATATCACCACTTCGATGCAGTGACCCGTGCCAGCTTACGAGGAAGTACCCCCTGTATCACAGCCGGCTTCAGCAGAGGTGGATGAGAGGGTAACAATGTGCGTGTGCGTCTGGACTGGAGTCGCTGAACAGGAGAGCTATTGAGTCCCTCTGTGGAAGTGTTCCTCCGTGCTAGTACGGCCCTCCATCTGTCATCACCAGCAGGCACTGCCTTTCTCAGCAGGGTCTTGGCAATTTTGACAGCCGACTCAGCTTTACCATTACTCTGGCTGTGGTATGGTGAGGATGTGAGGTGTTTGAAGTCCCATACTGTTGAAAAAGTTTGAAAGTCCATGCTGGAGAACGGTTGTCCGTTGTCTGTGATGACAATATTTGGTATTCCATGCCGGCTAAACTGACGCTTGCAGCATTCAATGACAGTGGAAGCCGTTGTGTCTAGTGATGTCCAAACGAGGCTTCATGAGGCTTTGAACCCTTTTGGACTATTGTGTTGAAAATTGGTTCATTACTCGAAGCTTCATTCATTAAGAACGTGGGGGTCATCTGCTGGCGCACTGGTTGTACTGCAGCCATGCAAAAGATTAATGACCATAGCAAGTGTGCGCCTTGAGATTTTCTGTATTTGTACACTTTTATTATTTATTTATTCAAACGTTGGTAACTTTTACTTTGTTTTATGACTCTGTGTTTTCGTATGTCCTTTTATGTATGTTGGCTACTGAACACAAATTTCCCCCTCTGGGGGATTAATAAAGCATCTATTTCTAGATAAAACTGAAACGAACTTCATTTCATGTGTTGCTGTTCCTTCTTGCTCCGCCCTACCAATATATCAAGGTTACCTTGATATATTGTTCATGTTAAACGAAATTTGTTCCTCTGTCTAACATTAAATAAATAATTAATAATAAATAAATAATAAACCATTGCCAAAATCATTGCTGAAAATGTTAGGGTCAGAAATAATAGTAGTAAAGAGGTAAAGTTCATGTGAATATGCAGATAAAAAGAAGAAATTGATTCATAATATATATATGTATATATATATATATATATACATATATATATATATATATATATATATATATATATACACATTTGTATATATATGTATATATATATATAGTTGTTATCTTGCGTTGTTATCTCATAGTTTTCCCATTGTGCTCTAAAGAATGTCCAGTTGTTATATACGTTGCCCCTTCATGTCCATTGCGTCTGGTACAGGAATCGAAAAACCCATGGTACGTCAGGTATTAGCTTA